>NW_011494894.1:6479126-6483970 GCF_000754665.1 Bison bison bison
CGGACACGACTGAAGTGGCTTAGCAGCATGTATGGATGTGAGAGTTGGACTATAAAGAAAGCTGAGCACCAAAGAATTGATGCTTTTGAACTGTGGTGTTGGAGAAGACTCTTGAGAGTCCCTTGGACAGCAAGGAGGTCCAACCAGTCCACCCTAAAGGAAATCAGTCCTGAATATCATTGGAAGGACTGATGCTGAAGCTGAAACTCCAATATTTTGGCCACCTGATGTGAAGAATTGACTCATTTGAAAAGACTGTGATGCTGGGGAAGATTGAAGGTGGGAGGCGAAGGGGAGGAGAAGGGGGCAACAGAGGATGAGATGGTTTGATGGCTGACTCAGTGGACATGAGTTTGAGTAAACTCTGGGAGTTGGTGGTGGACAGGGAGGCCTGGTGTGCTGCAGTCTATGGGGTCGCAAAGAGCTGGACATGACTGAGCGACTGAATTGAATCATTTGTAAAAACACAAGGCTTATCAATGCTCCCCAGTAAGTCCTTAGAGGCTATAAAATTCAATTAACACTTTTAGGAAAAGGATCGAATGTGTGTGTGTACACATACTTCAGAGCCATCCCCAAATACACCACCTTTCACAGACTTTTGTCAAATCTCCCACAACATGTGGTAATAATATTTTCAAACATTTTAAAACATTAAGCTTTTAAAAAGTGGATGAGGCCTCTTTATTCAGTGGAAAATAGAGGCATGATTTAGAAGGCAGAATGTAACTGTCCAGAATGGAATACAGTCCAGTGATGAGTTCTCATGGCCTCTGGTAACGGGTGTTGTAACTGGTCTCCAAAAATGGCTCCCAACAATTCTTCCCCTGCCTGTAGGGTCAGACTCAAGAGATGGAGAGCCTTTGTGCTCCCTTGATTGAGTCTGGGTTGGTCTTGTGACTTGCTTTTGCTCAACAGAACGCAGCACAATTAACATTCTTGGACTTTCAAGCCCAGGCCTTAAGAGGGCTAGCAGCTTCTACTTCTCCGGGCAGCTAGCTGCCTCATGAAAATGTGACTGCCTGATGGAAAGAGAGATCTGAAGCCATCAGAGCCATCTGAGCCCAGCTGACCTCCCAGCTGAATGCAACCGCGTGACTGAAAGTATTAGTTGCTCAGTCGTGTCTGACTCTTTGTGACCCTGTGGACTGTAGACCATCAGGCTCCTCTGTCCATGGCATTTCCCAGGCAAGAATACTGGAGTGGGCAGCCACTCCCTTCTCCAGGGGATCTTCCCAACCCAGGGACTGAACTTGGGTCTTTTGCATTGCAGGCAGATTCTTTACCATCTGGGCCACAAGGGAAGCATGACTGGAGCCCTGGCAGAAAGACAGCAGATGAATCCCAGCCATCCCACAGAATCCGGAGAAATAATAAATCAGTGCTGCTAAGTTTGGGGTCCTTTGTGGGTGATAACAGATTAGTGAAACAATGGGTGACAAACGATATCAAGTGGCTGAAAGTGAGTCCGATCCACCGTTCACCTGTGACCATTTGTGATTCTACTGGGATTTTGTAGACTTCTGCTTACAAGCTAATCCAAGTAGAGAAACAGATAGGACCTTCTCTTGTCATATTCAGACTAGCATTCAGTAACATCTAGGTTACTGGTACTGATGTTCACTCTGGATTCTGACAATTCTACTCCCAGAATCCGGAAGGACTAGGAAAATTGTCTCCCTTGACTGGTACACAAAGCTCTCTCTCTCCCTGTATTCTTCCTTTATGTAACACCATGCCACAAACCTACAAATGTTGACATCAGAAAGAGTAATAAGATGATGAACGCTGGAGTGAATAAAACTTCACTGTGAGTACGGGGGGGATGAAGAGAAGCTGGCATAGACCTTAAATGCACTTGGTAGTGGCCTGTGTGGAGTCACAGCAGGCAATGACTAGGCAGGCATGGGGTAGACTGAATTATTAGCCCCAATTCTTGACCCTTTTCTACAATAACACCCTTGCTATCAGTGTGCTATGGTCAGATGAACTTCTTTGCCCTCTGTCTTTGAACCCTCTTATGTGACTCAATTTGGCTAATAAAATGTGGGTGCAAACAACAGTATGCCAAGTCCAAGTTCAAGCTTAAGAGGCATCATGTGTATTGTTTGCACTTTTACCCTTCTGAAAAAGAAGAGCATGTTCCCCTTGGCTCCTGGATCCCAGGAGGAAGTTGAGACATGGAACAGAGCCACTCCAGCTGACCAACTGCCTTGTGATCAAGAAAGATACGCTTATTGTTGAATGCCACTGAGATCCTGAGGCTGTCTATTACCCAGCAACAGTTGACTAATATAAGGCTTCTTTATTAGATGCCAACACTTGCAAACTACACACGATACTTTAGAACAGAAAGTCTTCTTGGTTATAAAAATTGTAACCATATTAGCAAATGAATGGTTAGATGGTTTCATTGCCAAGCAAAATAAAATACAATATATTGAGTATCACCAAATGAACTTACAAAACAGAAAGAGACAGGCTTAGAGAACAAACTTATGGCTGCTGGGAGGAAAGACAGGGATAAGGGATAGTTAGGGAGTTTGGGACTGACATGTACACAATGCTATATTTAAAATGGATAACCAACAATGACCTACTGTATAGCACATGGAACTCTGCTCAATGTCATGTGGCAGCCTGGATGGGAGGGGAATTTGGGGGAGAATGGATACATATATATGTATGGCTGAGTCCTTTTACTGATCACCTGAAGCTACACAACCTTGTTTGTTAATTGGTTACACCCCAATACAAAATAAAAAGGTTTTATATATATATGCTACTGCTGCTAAGTCGCTTCAGTCGTGTCCGACTCTGTGCAACCCCACAGACGGCAGCCCACCAGGCTCCCCCGTCCCTGGGATTCTCCAGGCAAGAACACTGGAGTGGGTTGCCATTTCCTTCTCCAGTGCATGAAAGTGAAAAGTGAAAGTGATGTCGCTCAGTCGTGTCCGACTCTTAGCGACCTCATGGACTGCAGCCTACCAGGCTCCTCCATCCATGGGATTTTCCAGGCAAGAGTGCTGGAGTGGGGTGCCGTTGCCTTCTCCATTATATATATATAGACTATCATTAAATTTTTGCTCTTACAAGTCTAAGATTATCTTTCTACAGGTTATGATTTAGTATTAAAAGTTCTCCATAATATAATCCTAACTTAGTTTTCTAACCAATTTCCTCTCACTTATATTTTATATTCCATTCAAACTGTATTACTTGAGGGGATGGGGGGAGGCTCAGGAGGGAGGGGATATATACATACACACATATGGCTGATTCACTTTGTTGTACAGCAGAAACAGACACAACTTTGTAAAGCAATTATACTTCAATGAAAAAAAAACTAGATTATTTGATTTTGTAATTTTTTTTGGATTACTTGTAATTTGTGAATATGTCACATCACCTTTAGCCTTTCCTCATCCAGTTCCTTCCTACACCCTTTATCCAACAGATTTAGATTCTCCATCCTTTAAGGCCAATTTCAGCTGTCATCTCCGTAAGAAATCTGTTCTGATCCCATCTTTTAAGGTAGTCTCTCTATCCCTCTGACTCTTATCATGATATGTATGTCTTTTCCTCTTCTGGTATTTGGCTTATTCTGCCTCAGAACGCTTCCTCATCTTCTTATAATGTTCTAGACAGCAAGGCTTATCTCTTTATCCTCCATGGCATTTAGCAAAGGGTCTGATACATCATGTACCAGCTAGTCAATAATTTTTCACATTAAAGAATGGAAGACGGATAGGAGGTAGCCACGACACTGAAAAGGGTTCGTGGACTTTGGAGTCAGAGATATCTGATTGTATTACTTAGTAGCTGAGCAGCTTTGGACCGGTTAGTCTCACTGTGCTCCAGCTCCCAAATCTGTAAGATTGGGATGGCACAGACTTCACAGGATTGTTGTGAAAATTCAACATGAAACTGACTGCAAAGGCTTCTCACTGTCTGACATATGGTGGAAGCTCCATAAGTGGTGGCTCTAATCACAAAAACGACAATGACACAGAATCTCACAAAGAAGTTGGTTTAAACAAATCTCTGACATTCAATTACTTCCTCTTAAAAGTTCAATTTTGAGAGTGACAGTAATAACTCTAGATCCTATGAGCAGTTTTCCCAGAAGGTGTGGTTTCAAAGATCTGGATTCTAGTTTTATTAACTCATTATCGACCAGGAGATTTTTGCAGAAACTAACACTGCAGCTGGTGGTCTTTTTTTGGGGGGGGGAGGGTGGGCCTGGTCGAAAGTTTTTCCAACTAACACTTTACAGGTTATTTCATTCAATAATTAGAACTGACACACCTATAAAGTCTACTAATTTTTGTGAAATGTTGTCTTCAATCTACTCTTCTGTAGAGGCAAAGGAACATTCTCCAGCACCATGGGTTTCATTTTTCACTTTCTGTATCAGAATGAATCACTAAGTATTTTTTGTTGTTTTGTTGGTCTAATATTTATATCATTTGAATCAGAACCATATTCTGAAGAACTATGATCTTCTGAGACACTTAGTACATATGTCACTCAGATAATCGGAGAAAGTATCTGCATAAAATTCACCGAAAAAATCCTCTTTGCTCAAAATTTTTCAGTGTGTCATTCTTGAAAATATTTAGTTCAGTCGCTCAGTCGTGTCTGACTCTTTGCAACCCCATGAACCGCAGCACGCCAGGCCTCCCTGTCCATCACCAACTCCCGGAGTCCACCCAAATCCGTGTCCATCAGGTCGGTGATGCCATCCAACCATCTCATCCTCTGTCGTACCCTTCTCCTCCTGCCCTCAATCTTTCCCAGCATCAGGGTCTTTTCCAGTGAGTCAGCTCTTCACATCAGGTGGC
>NW_011494894.1:6484575-6499691 GCF_000754665.1 Bison bison bison
CAGCCCAGCATTTCTCATGATGTACTCTGTATATAAGTTAAATAAGCAGGGTGACAATATACAGCCTTGACGGACTCCTCTTCCTATTTGGAACCAGTCTGTTGTTCCATGTCCAGTTCTAACTGTTGCTTCCTGACCTGCATACAGGTTTCTCAAGAGGCAGGTCAGGTGGTCTGCTATTCCCATCTCTTGAAGAATTTTCCACAGTTTATTGTGATCCACATAGTCAAAGGCTTTGGCATAGTCAATAAAGCAGAAATAGAAGTTTTTCTGGAACTCTCTTGCTTTTTCAATGATCCAGTGGATGTTGGCAATTTGATCTCTGGTTCCTCTGCCTTTTCTAAAACCAGCTTGAACATCTGGAAGTTCACAGTTCACGTATTACTGAAGCCTGGCTTGGAGAATTTTGAGCATTTACTTTACTACCGCGTGAGATGAGTGCAATTGTGCAGTAGTTTGAGCACTCTTTGGCATTGCCTTTCTTTGGGATTGGAATGAAAACTGAGCTTTTCCAGTCCTGTGGCCACTGCTGAGTTTTCCATATTTGCTGGCATATTGAGTGCAGCACTTTCACAGCATCATCTTTCAGGATTTGAAAACCTCAACTAGAATTCCATCACCTCCACTAGCTTTGTTCGTAGTGATGCTTCCTAAGGCCCACTTGACTTCACACTCCAGGATGTCTGTCTCTAGGTGAGTGATCACACCATCATGATTATCTGGGTCATGAAGATCTTTTTTGTACAGTTCTTCTGTGTATTCTTGCCACCTCTTCTTAATATCTTCTGCTTCTGTTAGGTCCCTACCATTTCTGTCCTTTATTGAGCCCATCTTTGCATGAAATGTTCCCTTGGTATCTCTAATTTTCTTGAAGAGATCTCTAGTCTTTCCTGTTTTATTGTTTTCCTCTATTTCTTTGCATTGATCACTGAGGAAAGCTTTCTTATCTCTCCTTGCTATTCTTTGGAACTCTGCATTCAAATGGGTATATCTTTCCTTTTCTCCTTTGCTTTCACTTCCCTTCTTTTCACAGCTATTTGTAAGGCCTTCTCAGACAGCCATTTTGCTTTTTTGCATTTTTTTTTTCTTGGGGATGGTCTTGATTCCTGTCTCCTGTATAATGTCACAAACTTCCATCCATAGTTCATCAGGCACTCTATCAGATCTAGTGAAAATTTTATGTTTATGATATACACAAGGTTGGAACAAAAACCTAATGGAGCAATATGTGAATGATAATGACAGTCAAGTTATATAAAGAACCTTGATCAATTTTAAGCTCTAACAACTTTGCACAGTGATGTTTATTGTATTACCGCCTAAAAATGCAGTGATATGTCTCCAGTCAATAATGTGTTAAGATGCTCATATATTACCTCACAGTTCTTGGTTCTATAGGTAGGGCCCACTAGAAGCAAGTTTGTTCCAGGCAACAAATACATCTCCTTGAAACAAACCAAAGGGAATCCTTCTTCCTCCATATATAAGAGTCTACTTGTAATAGAGCATTATCCCTTCCGCAGTGTTCCCAATTCTTCCCCAGGGAACTGAAGCAGCCATTGCAACGGATCAAAGGCTAGAGACTAAAATGCCATAGAAGCTCTTGATAGAGACTGAATAGTGCAACTTGAGTTGTTTACATGTAAACATTGTTTCAATAAGATTCTTTAATGAATAAGAGATGAAGAAGTGCTCTTATGAATAAAAGTGCCATGCAAATGTTAATGGCAATTATTGTTATAGTAATTCAGCAAAAACGGTTTCATCTTCTCTGACTAACTGGAATCTGGTACAAACACATAGCTACTATTCATCGGGGTAATCACTGATCTTGCCAAACTCAAGATTAGGCAAACTCAAAACCTGTGAATGGCCAGACACGGAACACTGGCGAGTGAACTGGGGTTGCTGTGCATTAACAGGGAAAGCTTAGCAGTTTATTGGAGACATTGCCTGACTGAGTGGGGAATTTGTACCCCACCCCACCAACTGCTGCCTCAGGAAATGGAAAATCTGTGTTGCTAGATCTTCTCAAGAAATCTGGGGTTTTGTGTGGAACATCCTGATTTTTAAAAGTTGTCTTTCATTTTATTTTAAAAATTCTCTGGGGGCCAAAGAAAATCCAGATGTGGCCATGGGCTGGCACTTTGTGACCTTTGCATTGCACAGTCTCAACTCACTATGAATCATCAGAGATGGTTAAAAGATGATTTCTAAATTCACGGCAATTGTATTTTTGGATCCGAGGATTTGTAATTCACATAAACTTACAATAAACTCCAAGAAACACCACATTCCCTCAGTTATAAATCTTCAGCCTTGGACCTTCATGTTTCAGTCCCACAATTCTGGACCAGAACACCTGTGGCCACTGTCCGATGTACCTAAGTCCTATGAGTTCTGCAAAGCTTGATTTAAATGTGAGCTGTGTATAAAACCTCCATGGTCCTCCTCAAAGTCTTCCAGGTATAAATTATGATGAAACTGTCCAGTGTAAAAGATCTGCATCAATTTTTCTCATATCTCATCGGCCCTTTACCCGCTCCCCCTGTCAAATGGAATACCACCATGACACTTAAGTTACTCACTCCTGCGAACACGAAAGGCCTAGATCAAGGGGGCCAAGAATGAAGCTCAGTGGCACTTACCGCCAAACACATCTCCGTTCTGGTAGTTCTTCCCTTTCTGGGCTTCCTCTTCGTTTTGAACAGTGGCAACATGCTTGGCGGAGGCACAGCCCATAGTCTCATTCGGTCAGCTTCCGCCGGGCTGAACTGCAAATCATCTCTACAGGCACGGGGACATGTTGTTTTTCTTTAGACGCAGGGAAAATCCACCTTCTTGCTGAGTCGGTCAAGATGGGTGCACCTGGAAGAAGACAGCGCCAGATCAGAATGCATAACACGAAGCCCGTGTCTCTGCGTCCCCAGTGTTTCTTGCCTCAGTCTACTGGATGAGGGTGCGACCAGGCACTGCAGACGAAACACAGCATGGTCATTCTCATCTCAACCTGCGCTAGGAAAGCAGGGTTGGAAGGCCTGTGCCCTGCACAACACGTGGCCAGACATTTTGAGGAGATAAAACATTTCTCTTTATTTATTCTGATAAATATTTGAGCGCTCCTGCTTGCCACATATAAACTTGAAAGGCCATCTAGGTTTGTTAACGTTCTGGAATCTCAGAAACCTTCAGAGGAAGGGAAGCACATGGATGGGACCCACTGAGTTCGGAAGGCTGGGAAGTCCTCCATCTTTCTCCTCTGGCCCTCTAGCCAGCAACTCCAGCAACTCCAGTTTCGCCTGGAGGGAGTGAGCTGGAACATAGGCTAGTTTATGCATTTCTGGTAGGTTCTAAAAAATGACTCAATATTTTATCAGAGGCGACACTGTTTGGAAAGGAAGGAGATGGGAGAGATGTACTGACATTTTTTAAATCTCATATACAATACAATGTATTAAGTACCATGATAAACATATCACAGGAATCTATGGCAATGCAGAATTCAAAAAAATAGATTAAATTGTGATCGGGCAAAAGCAGGAACTAAAAGAAGAAGTGATATTTTGTAGCGTCTTAAAGTTTGGTAGAAACTTGCCAGGCTTGAAAGGATAGTAGCATCATCCAAATGTAAAGAACTGCCTGAGCTAAGACACTGGAGTGTGGAAGAGCATGGTGTGTGTGTGTGTGTGTGTGTGTGCGCACACGCGTGCATGCACATGTGTGTTCAGAGGGGTCGAGTGGGGGTGGGGCAGGGAAGAGGACTGCACTGCTGAGGCTTGTGAAGGGCCTGGAGGAAGCCTTGCTAACTTTACCCAATTTAATAAAGATAAACTATAAGATGTCGCAAGATAGAGGAAGTCCATTTGATCCAAATCTGAGAAGACTTTGAGAGATACTGAATTAGTAGCATTCAAATCCTTTCTGTCAACCTACTACAGTGTTTAAAGAAACAGTACTGAAATATGAGACAAGAAGAAGCGGAGACAGGACTCAGTTCCAAAGCTCCTCTCCAAGCAGGCGGCTGCCAAGGGCTGCGGCTTTGCCCTACAGGGCAGCACTGTCTCAGGGTCCACCTCCCCCTCATTCTGCATCATCAGGTAAGGTGACAGGGTGGGTTCCCAGAATGAATTCCTTACTTTCCAAAGCGGAATGTGGGGAAACAACTTCACACCTACACAAGAGAGCGACCTGAAGTGGAGAGGAAGCCTCCCGTCCTGTTCCAGTCTGTTGCCGCCTCCTCATAACAAAAGTGAAAACAGGAAGGAGAGTGGGAACCCTAGCGAAATCCTGAAGGACAACAGGAATTCAGAGACAGTTTGCAACCCTCCTCTCTGGGAGTCCCCTTGCTTTTCTTTTCCTCATTCCTATTTTGTGTGGACAGCTTCACAAGCTACCCAAGAAATTAATGTAAGAATCTAAGATGTGAATTATTCTTTGCTTCTCCCCAAAAGCATTGTGTGCTGTTTCTTCTGTTTTAAAAGCTGTGTTTGTTTGTAGCAACAAATCTTACTTGAATTTGAAAAGTTGAAGTCACATGAAAAATCACATTGCAGAGGGCAAACAAAAATAAAACATATTTTAAAACTTGTCAAAGGATTTCTCTGTTACTCAGGCGTGGAAGTGAGGGGCATGTTAACAAGCAGATTAGGTATGATTCTAATTAGACACTTAAAATTCAAGTGATGACTCGGGAAGTCTTGATTTAATTGTATTTTTTTTAAAAGCATGATCAATCAAAATGAGTTCTCTCCAAATCACAGTTAGGTGCAGATTTTGTTTCTGAAACACACACATTACGTATTTTATTACAGTAATTTAATTTTAAGAGTGAAGTTTTCCAATTTTACAACTTCATCAGGAATATATTTTAATATTTTGTCCATTTCAAAGGAGATAATTATGAAATTATCTGAGAGGCAGAAGATCCACAATTCTCAAAATGAACCATGGAGTACTGGGGAGTTTTTTTTTACTATGTCATCAGGACTCCGCACATAAACCATTGTGCATTCATTCATTCATTCAACAGATATTTACTGAAAAATATTAAGTGACAGACACGTTTTTGGAAGACCCTGTGTAGAGAAACATAAACAGGACCAGTCTCCTCCCTGTCCCTATAACATGAACACTCAGAGAAAGGAGATCATGAGAAAGACCAGTTTCACAATGTGGTACAGCAACTGCCAGTCAAATATAGGATGACCGGGGAATTCATCCCACAGGTACCTGATTCAGCCTTGAAATCATGAATGTCAAGAAAAGTTGGATTTGAGATCTGACCACAGCTGAATAAATATCACTAAACCACCCCCCTCCCCTACAAACTACATTTCTTTTATAGTCTGATGTAATGTCAAGGTTTCATTTCTACTGAAAATTCTCTTACTTATGTTAATCCAACTGCGACCTCAAATTGAGGAGACCTTCAGAAATGAACCCCTACCGACTGCCACCATCATCTGCTCAAAGTCTCCCTGGGGTTTCCCTTGTGGTCCAGGGGATGAGAATCCACCTGTGAATGCAGGAGACGTGGGTTCCATCCCTGGTCTGGGGAGATCCCATGGATTGTGAACAGCTAAGTCTGTGCCACAACTACTCAGCCTGTGCTCAAGAGCCCGGGAATTGCAACTCCTGAGGCCCACGCACCCTACAGCCTGTGCTCGGTCACAAGAGAAGCTGTTGCAAAGAGAAGCCTGTGAACTGCAACTAGAGAGTAAAACTAGAGTCGCCCCCAGTCCCCTGAACTACAGAAAACCTGAGGGCAGCAACCCAGACCCGCTGCGACCAAAACTAAAGAGATAAATAAATTTTTTTTTAATAAAAGAAAGCTTCCCTTCAGTTTCTACTTACTACCTTTCACATAAATCCAAGCATATTTTTTTAATTTCCACTTTTCCATGAGTTTTCTTCAGCTTATCTCTCCCAGCTCCCACATCATCTATTCATTGATGCCCCTGAAACTACCCCACTTAGGGAAGGCTTAGGGTGCAAATGAGCATGGAGAGACCCGAGTACCGAGCAGACAGTCTCATTCTCACATATTGTCATTAACAGCATGTTATTTATTTCTGAAGTCACAGATCACAGGCTGAGAATTAAACTGAAGCATTTCTTTGATGGGATCTTCTAATACCAAGTCTCACTGAGGATGATTTTTTAAAAACTAAATAATCTATACGTAAGATCATCAGTTCAGTCGTGTCCAGCTCTTTGCGACCCCATGGACTGCAGCACACCAGACTTCCCTGTCCATCACCAACTCCCAGAGCTTAGTCAAACTCATGTCCATTGAGTTGGTGATGCCATCCAACCATCTCATCCTCTATCGTCCCCTTCTCCTGCCTTTCAGGAGATGTAAGATCATCATGCAGCTCAAAAACATGGGGTCCAATTAATAGCCCACATGAGTGTGTGTTAGTTGCTCAGTTGTGACTGATTTTTTGCAACCCCATGGACCGTAGCCCATCAGGCTCCTCTGTCCATGGAATTCTTTAGGCAAAAACTTTGTGTATAAATCTCCCCAAGTGGCTGAATGGCTATATTATCGTATATCATGAAATTAGAAGCTGCAAATCCCTCTCCACAAGGTTACACACTAAATTAATACCACACCATCTTTTAACTTATTTTAATTTATTTTTGGCTGTGCTGGGTCTTCCTTGCTGCACTGGCTTTTCTCTAGTTGCAGTGAGCGGGGCTTTACTTTAGATGTGGTGGGAGGGCTTCTCACTGTGATGGCTTTCCTTATTTCGGAGCACGGGCTCTAGAGCTTGTGGGCTTCAGTAGTGGTGGCACCTGGGTGCAGCAACTGTGGTTTGTAGGCTCCAGAGAACAGGCTCAATAGTTGTGGCTCATGGGCTTAGTTGCTCCTTGGCATGTGGGATCTTCCCGGACCAGGGATTGAACCTGTGTCTCCTGCTTTGGCAAGCGGATTCTTGACCACTGAGCCACCACGGAAGCCCTCTCGCCAACTTTACAGGATATTTTTCATGCTTTGATACAATTTGTAAATCCAATTCAAAAATTTTCAAAAGAACTCACAAATCTGTAATCATGCACGTTTATCCCTCCCCTCCTTACACTATGCCTCAAGGCTCCTCAGGTACTATTTTAGATATCCACATGGGAATTATTGTTCCAGGACACTTCACATTGTAACATGAGGAGGTTCTTTCCTGTACCTAAGTCCTTACTTTTTTATGTAATACATTTGCACTTTTATAAGAAAAGATTATGGATTTATGATGACTTTTTTCTTTTTTTCAATGCAGATGATCTCTCTCTTTTTTTTTAATTTTTCCAGCTTTATGGAAGAACAATTGACAAAACTAAAATTTACTGAAAGCATTCAAGGGAATACTTCAATATACTATATTTGTGAAGGGATTCCCACCAAGTTAATTAACATATTTATCACTTCATATATTTACTCTTTTAAAATGAGAACACAGTTCTACTCTCTCAGCAACTTCTAATCATACAATATGGTGTCATTAACTATAGTCACCATGTGATACCCTAGACCTTATTCATCTACGACTAAAAGTTTGTACACTTTTATCAGTCTCAACTTATTTCTCCCAGCCTCTGGCAACCACAATTTTACCCTCCATTTGTATGAGTTTGACTTTTTAAATTTTAAGATTCTACGCAGGCTTCCCTGGCTCAGTGGTAAAGAATCTGCCTGCCAATGCAGGAGACAGAGGTTCAATCCCTGGTCTGGGAAGATCCCAGATGCCGCGGAGCAACTAAGCCTGTGCACCACAACTATTGAGACTGTGCTCTGGAGCTTGGGAGCCACATCCACGGAAGCCCGCACTCCCCAGAGCTCATGCTCTGCAACAAGAGAAGCCACCACAGTGAGGAGCCTGCACAGTGCAAGAAAGAGCGGCCCCCGCTCACCACAACTCGAGAAGAACCTGCACAGCAAGGAGGATCCAGCACAGCCAAAATAAATAGATTAAAAGGAAAAAAAAAGATCCTGCGCAAAAGTAATACCATGCAGTATCTGTCTTTCTCTGTCTGGCTTACTTCACTTAGCGTAATTTGTTCCAGGTTCATCCATATAGTTGCAACTGGTAGGATTTCCTTCATAATCGGGCTGAATCATATTCCTCTGTGTGAGTGTGTGTGTGTGACATTTTCTTGATTCATTCACTGAAGGACACTTAGGTGTCTATTGTGAATAATGCTGCAATAAATGGAAGTGCAGATATCCCTTCAAGATAATAATTACATATATGTTCAGAATTGTGACTGTGGATGGCTTTTTCCTTTACCTTAACTTTATGAACTGGAATCATAACTTTATCAGAAAAAAAAACCTACTTCCATAAAATTGGGAAGGAATAAAATATGCAAAATCTGTTTTAAGAAAAATCAGAGAAATATCTGACCTTTTTTTAAACAAAGGTTATGCAAAATATTTCTGCTTACATAATATTATGGATAATTTCACATTTCACCAATTAATCATGGATTTTTTCATTTTGGATGGAAAAGTCAAAAATATTGTAAACAGTTCTCTTGTTAAAAGAGATACTTCTAAAAAATGAATTAAAAATTATAAACTCCATAAAGAAACCCTAGGCCAGAAAGAACGCGAAGGCACCACATGGAGCTTGGAGAACTGGAGAAAAATTGAATTCTGATTGCAATGGGCACACAGAGAGCTATGAAGTCAGCAGTTAAGAAAAAGATAATAGGCACATTATTAATAGATCAGGAGCAAAGTGTCCCCCCTTTCTTCCTTTGATTAAAAAGGGAAATCAAGACAAGGCAACATCTAAAAACTCCTTTCTTTTATTGAAGAAAGAGCCAACATCCAAGCTCCACAAAGAAAAAAATATATATATAAATAACTAATCAGTCTGCGTGCCCATCTGTTCTGCTTCGCTGTAATGAGTGTTAATACAGCAGCCCACTGGGGGGAAGAAGAAAGACTGCTAAAAGGGATTTCTCATTTTGAAGCTCTGGTATCCTTGGGCTACTGTTAACACCATTTCACATTTCATTGTGCATGTTAAAGATAATACACAAAGAGATGCCACATGTGACATGTGGATAGTCTGGAAAAGTCAAACCTCCCTATTGCCCAGGATTTGCTGGCATCACAAAAGATATTCATTCCTCGCCTCACACTCATTTGGTGACATGGCAATTGACAACATGCTGTTAATGCCAAAGAAATAGGAATATCTGCTTCTTCTTTCTCTATGGGAAAACTCTCACTTTTTCAAATAATAATTGTAGAGAGATATCTCTCAGAAACATAACAATAGTAAGTCCTATACATTTCTGATGGATTTCTGCAGTGGGGGATTGCGACAAGGAGGCAAGGTGACAAGTGGAAAGAGAATTAGAGGGGGAGTGAGGATGCTGAGCTCTGGTCTCAGGCATCACACACCTCTCTTGGTACCAAGGCTGGGCTTCCTCTCTCTGAGCCTTTTCCTTTGATTCTACGATCTACCTGAACATAAATCCAAGTGATGCTGAAGAATGAAATTACCACTTGTAAAAAGGCCATTTCTTACCTAGACTCAATTTATTTACAAACTTTGTTTCAACATTTACCCAGTTAAGATATACTTGCAATTTTTTTCCCCAAAATATTTCAGGAAGCCCTTTGAAGTCTAAAGATTATTGCCAATTATGTTTTGGCCCAAGGGTGTTGATTTCAATTACATATTCAGTGAAAAAATGAACAAGGCTTGGCCATCTTATTTTCTCTTTTCTATTCTGCCTTTCATAGACAAAAATATATTTTTTTAAATGTTTCTTACAGAGAGTTGGATGGGAAAAGCTTGTGGTAAAACTGTTCTTCAGCTAAGGATTTTAGAGTTTGGTGTCTTTACCCTGTAGCCAAAAACTCTATTCCGGTATTGACTACATGTGTTCACACAAGTTCATGCATGGCTGACACTATTTCTGGGAAGGCAAGAGAGGAAAACACCTGATCCCGATAAAGACTCGGCATCCACACCAGGGTGAAGCTATGCAGAAGAATCACTCTGTTCCTCAATTTGTTCCTCTGTGATCAAGGCCAATGGCAGATACTCCTGGACTCTGAAGTCTACCTTTTTCCCTTCTTTGTTCACGTATGCTCAGTTGTGTCTGACCCTTTGCAACCTCTCTTCATGGAATTTTCCAGGCAAGAATACTAAAGCAGCGTTGCCATTTTCTACACCAAGGGATCTTCCCAACCCAGGGATTGAACCCATGTCTCTTGAGTCTCCTGAATTGGCCGGCAGATTCTTTACCACTGCACCACCTGGGAAAAGCCCTTTCCCACTTTCAAGACTTGGAATATCAAAGGGATTTCCAGGAAGTTGCCAACCTGTGTCAGTGAGGAATCTTCTATGTCCAGACACCCATGACTGGCATCTTTTGCCAGCTGTGCTACCTGGTTCATCATGTCACCTGGGACAGATCTATGTGGCTTCCTTATCAGTATCCTAATAATAACAGCTATTCTCCCTCTTTTACGGGTTTTTTGGAAACCTAGGTAGATTGTGACATGC
Source organism: Bison bison bison (assembly GCF_000754665.1). NCBI lineage: Eukaryota > Metazoa > Chordata > Mammalia > Artiodactyla > Bovidae > Bison > Bison bison. The sequence continues at coordinate 6,495,099 of NW_011494894.1, forward strand.
TTTGCAAGGCTCTTATAAATGCAAGGTAATCTTTTGTTGCGTGCACTCTGCTCTGCCACGTGCCTGCCATTACTTATCAGCCTCATGGCTTTTCAGGAGCCTTGGGTGCAGTCAGTGTGCCCAGAGGGATCCCCATATGTGGCCCTGGAGAAAATGAGAGAAAAACAGATGGAAAGGAAAGAATAAAGATCAAAAAAATGACTAGAACATGTAAGTTCTAAGTACGAAGTACTAAAGGGGCAAATCTGATTTTAATCTAAGCACAAAAAATCACGATTCTTCCCAAATAGCCAGTGAAGGATGAACTGGGTGACCTGTGTGTTGAGACATATTGTAGAAGAACAGACATGATTCCTGCCTTTGAAGGGCTAGCATTCAGACAGGGCTAACGGACCATAAACATAATAAAGTAAAAGAAAATTCCAACTCCTAATGTACACCACAGGGGAAGAAATGATGGGAGATGTTCTCTGAAGTCACCGCATATTTCAAGCTAATTACGTTAGTGCTTGTCTCAGCTATTTATCTATTTTTGGCTGCGCTGGGCCTTTGCTACTGTGTGTGGGCTTTCTCCAGTGGCAGCCGGCAGGGGCTACTCTCTAGCCGTGGAGTGCGGGCTGCTCACAGCCGCGGCTTCTCTTGTGGAGCGAGGGCTCTAGGCCCCGTGGGCTTGGTAGCTGTGGCTCCCTCAAGCTTAGCTGCACTCCAGCATGTGGGATCTTCCCAGGCTAGGCATTGAACCCGGGGTCTCCTGGACCACCAGGGAAGTTCTCAGCTTTGTTTAATGCAACAAGAGATGTAGAAACACCCAGCATAACGTGCTACCCTTAGCAGACCCTGGGTGAGAGACCCTCATTTACTGACGAAGAAGACAGTTAAATACATGTTGTGAGCTGCTGATCCTTTAACACCATAAACTACAACAGAACTGCAGCTGGATTGTGTGATAGTCGCTCAGTCGTGTCCTCTTTGTGATGCCATGGACTGCAGCCCGCCAGGCTCCTTTGTCCATGGAATTCTCCAGGCAAGAATACTGGAGTGGGTTGCTGTTCCCCTCTCCACGGGATCTTCCCGGCCTAGGGATTGAACCTGGGTCTCCCACACTGTAAGCAGGTTCTTTACCAGCTGAGCCACCAGGGAAGCATTCCTTGGAAATCTGAGTCTTACTTCTGTGGTGCTGAAGACAAGAGTTGAATGCCACTGTTCTTTGATGCACACACTGGGAAAGCACATGGGATGTTTTCCGCACTGAATTACAAAGACAGCTTTTATACAAGGCTACTGTGTTCCACCGGAGAAGGCAATGGCACCCCACTCCAGTACTCTTGCCTGGAAAATCCCATGGATGGAGGAGCCTGGTAGGCTGCAGCCCATGGGGTCGCCAAGAGTCGGATACGACTGAGCGACTTCCTTTTCACTTTTCTTTTTCATGCATTGGAGAAGGAAATGGCAACCCACTCCAGTGTTCTTGCCTGGAGAATCCCAGGGTCAGGGGACCCTGGTGGGCTGCCGTCTATGGGGTCGCACAGAGTCGGACACAACTGAAGTGACTTAGCAGCAGCAGCAGTGTGTTCCACATTTCTCATTCAATTTAATCTCTAAACTTCAGCCTTAAACAGATTACTGTGGTAGATAAAAAAGAAATACGACCAACCAACACATAAGATATGAATTATCTAAACTAACCATCAGGAGAAAATGTGAGAATCCTTTAAAAATAAAAAAGCCAGCTGATATTTCACTTGTGGATTTTGGTTCTAATATTTGAGTATGTGTATGTTTCATATCCTCAGAACTATAAAAACTTTCAGCAATGTAGTGTAGCAATACTTTGATAAGATCTGAATGCTAGAAATGGAAAAAGTATTTCTCTCAAAATCTAAAGGCACATTCCTCTTTCCTCCCACAGCAACCTCTTTCCTTTTCCCTCCCTGCCACAATAAGTGAACCCATCTATCAGAGACCACTATAAACTCTGGCCTAAGATCTCTTTCCTTGTGCTTTGCCTCAGGCCACACAATCCCAGGTCTGAGGAGAAGCCAGCAATGATCTAGTGATTGAGTAAATCCATCACTTTCCTGCTGGGCAGACGGCTATTCACTGAAATGAGTGTCCCTAAGAGAAAGCTTTGGCTGCCTGCTAGAACCTTCAAGTTCTATCCAGAACAGCTCCATTTCTGGAAATGCCCTGAAAACCTAGAGAAGGCAAATAGATAAAAACTCTTTGTTGGTGAAGGGCTCAATTTCTCTCTTACACATACAGAATAAAAATTCTGATGATGCAAAGATCACCTCCGGTGATCTTGTGATTTTGTAAAGGAAAGGAGTTGGGTGGCTTTGGGCAAGTTATTGACTTCAGAGGGCCTTGAGATCTCATTTATGGGATGGATAAGACCACATGAATTTTGAGGGAGTAGATGAGACGATATACGTAACCAGCATAGCACAGCACCTGGCAGTCAGCAAGTAATCATTACGTGATGTTACTGCCACTCTCACGACCATCATCACGGCTGTGACGGTGACGAACTTTGCGAAGAAAGGGGCAGGGGCAAAAGAGACCAGAAAGAAGGGACAGAAGAGGGATGAGAGGTCGACTGTGGCAGCTTAGCTCTTCTTAGGAACAAAACCAAAGCAGGCAGACGGAATGCAGATGGAGACCAAGAGGCAGCCGCTCTGCAGCAGGAGAGACTCACGGCCTCACTGCAGCAGTGCCCGCGTCTCTGCAGCGCTGGGGGTGGGCAGGCCAGCCCCCGTGGGGACGTCCCAGGGCTCTGAAGGCAGAGGCCGCTGTGTGCAGACAAGCTGAAGGTCAGTGAGTTTGGTCACAGCTGGATGACTGCCGCTCACATCTTCCCCTCTTACATGTTTATGTGCCTCTCTCCTTTACCAGACAGGCTTCCAAGGTCACGCCCATGTCCTAATTATTCCTCTCTATATTCCTTCCAGCACAGGTCAGGCACACAGTAGGATGCAATAGATGCTGAGCAGATGAATTCTCTTGGAAACTTCTTTTCACAAAGAGACATGGGGGACTTTTAAGGGAGGGAGCTCTCCTCCGCCCCAGGTCTTAGGTCACCTGCATGGACAGTGACCTCTTTAGCATACATCGCCAATAGCTACAGTTAAAAGTGTTCATCTGAGCTATTACAGGCCACTTAAAATTATGTTCAGTATCTGATCCCTAAAAAGACAGAGAGTTATATGTAACACTTACTAGTAGAATGGAATTCTGGAAGCATTTGGCATTTGTATAGTTGTCCCTGGGCTTTGCTGGTAGCCCAGCTGGTAAAGACTCCTTCTGCAAAGCAGGAGACCCCAGGTCGATTCCTGGGTTGGGAGGAGGGCATGGCAACCCACTCCAGTATTCTTGTCTGGAGAATCCCCAAGGACAGAGGGGCCTGGTGGGCTATAGTCCATGGGGTTGCAAAGAGTCAGACATGACTGAGTGACTAAGCACTCACACCCACAGTTGTCCCTAATCTGTCCCAGAAAATTGGGCCACTTATTTATTTCAACAATCTTTTTTTTTTTTTTTTGGTAACTTGTTTAGTTCTCAACATTTCACTAGGGACCGGAGATTCCAAAATGGATAAGTCAGCCAGACCTTGATGTGCATTTCCTGACTGTCAATTAGAATCCAAAGATGTTGAGCAGCGCTTCTAAAACTCAACCATCTGAAAAATCAAAGGTTTGTTTTTGCTTTTGCTGTAATTTAAATCTCTGCTGAGTTTTTCATGACAAAGAACTATTTACGGAAGATGTTCTCAGAGGGCCAAACAAATTGAAAGTATAAATACCATTTCAGGGAGCACAAATCAATGCCCCTCTAACCTAGAGTTAACAAACAAACAAACAACAAAAAAAAAACAAAAGCACTTCAGTTCTCATGCTGCCCTCAAGAAAGGCACAAGACGTTGGGAACTTCATCGATTGTGTAGAGCTTGGCCAAAAGTTACATTCCGCGTGATCATCTACTTAAAACAAAAGGTAAGAAGCTGAGAGAAGAGACCCAGGAGGACAATGTCATGGGAGAAATAGCCACTACTCCCTGATGTACCAGCGGATGCTATTCTCTGGCTCCTGACTCTGCACTGGGGGGTCCACCCATGCACCTACAATCATTTCAGTGGTGTTTAGTGGGGTTTGAGACCACAAACACGTAAAGAGAGGACAAGGAGCTCTTCCCTACCCTTGACGCTCATCTTCAGTCACTGAAACGTTCCTTAATAAAGGAACATCTAGGGTTACAGGTTACAAGCTATGATGACCTTGCAAATGTTACCAAAATTTGCAGTCTACTCTAAAAATTATTTGAAATCAGCCCATTTGTAGTAGCATAATTAGTGAACACAATGTTCGTTCCCACTTATCTAGAAAAATGAACTTAAAAAAAGAGACCAGAGCTACAAGCTCAGTAGGACCAGACAACACTGCTGCTGCTAAGTCGCTTCAGTCCTGTCCAACTCTGTGCAACCCCATAGATGGCAGCCCACCAGGCTCCCCCATCCCTGGGATTCTCCAGGCAAGAACACTGGAGTGGGTTGCCATTTCCTTCTCCAATGCGTGAAAGTGAAAAGTGAAAGTGAAGTCA
>NW_011494894.1:6499791-6517688 GCF_000754665.1 Bison bison bison
GTGAAAGTGAAAAGTGAAAGTGAAGTCACTCAGTCATGTCCGACTCTTAGTGACCCCAAGGACTGCAGCCTACCAGGCTCCTCCACCCATGGGATTTTCCAGGCAAGAGTACTGGAGTGGGGTGCCATTGCCTTCTCCACCAGACAACACAGGAGCCACCAAACTGGGGCCTGCCCACAGGAGACCAAGGCTCAGCATCCAGTTGCCCCAGCTAGCACCTCTGGGCACTAACGTTCTCTAGAGATCCACCTTCGGTTCCAGCCTGACACATGAAGGTTTCAAGTCTTCATCTGAATAAAGAACTAAATGGATGGCTTGATGATAAACTCTTCTACTGGAGAGAGATATGGCAGAAATACTACATTTAGAACCTGACCACATTCTATTCTAACAAGGCCTTTACTCAGCTGTCATCTCTAGGGATGGTCAGGCTGGGATCTCTAGAGGGGTCCATGCTGAGGGGGCTTTGGTCCTGGATATGACAAAAGGCATATCTGGTAGGCTGCTTGATATCCCTGTGTTGGCGGAGATGTCACCCCTACATCACCTATATTACATCACTGCCATTACCACCCCAGGCATGGTACTACAAAAATGTGTGTGCACGCTAAGCCGCTTCAGTGGTGTCCAACTCCTTGGGACCCTATGGACTGTAGCCCGCCAGGCTCCTGTGTCCATGGGATTCTCCAGGCAAAAATACTGGTGTGTAAAAGACATCAATTTTCTCATTCCAAGATCTCCCTGAAAATTATAAAGAATTTTTAGGATTCAAACTTAAATTTGTGTTTGGAAACCATGTTCTGGACTCAGCTTTTCACTATTCATCAGCATTTTCTAGGCCATAGTTTTTGTTTGTGTCTTTGCTGCTCAAGGGCTTCCCTTGTGGCTCATTTGGTAAAGAATCTGCCTGCAATGAGGGAGACCTGGGTTTGATCTCTGGGTTGGAAAGATCCCCTGGAGGAGGGAAAGGCTACCCACTCCACTTCTGGCCTAGAGAATCCCATGGACTGTATAGTCCACGGGGTCACAAGGAGTCGGACATGACTGAGCGATTTGCACTTCACTTCACCTTACTTGCTGTTCTGAGGAAGGAAACATTTAAAAAGCCATGTCCAATGGACAGTAGGATGGTCTTATTGGCAGTTTTAAAAACATGAGAACATGATTAAAAATTTTAGTAAAAAAAAATTGTACTTCTCCTAAGTTAGTAATTATCCATTAATTAGTTTTCTACGATAAAGACAAATTAAGATTCTTAGTGTATTGATTCCATCGAGTCCTTCCCCTGGCCCCAAACCCTCCAAGACTCATTAATGCCTCTGGGGTAAAGCCTGAGATACCCGGACTTTCAAGCTAGATACTGAGGTCAAGGTTCTGAACTTTGCAGATGAGAAGACTGAAGACTGAGGAGTTTAGGTGACTAAGTCAGGGTCCCTTAGGACCCAGAGGCATTGACTCACTGTTTCCTCTTCCTACTGCTCCAAGGTAACATCCTCTTCATCACTTCAGGTGGGTCTCATAGACCACCCTTCTCCTTCAATACTCTGCTCACAAGCCCACCTCTCTACTTCTGCTTCAGCCTTTACTTTTCCAGGAAGAAGCTTCATACCATTTCACACTTTCCATCAATTTTCTCTTTCCTAAACTCTTACTCGTAGAGTCAACTACTCCGCATTTCTTAGGCCTCTCTCTCTAAATAGACACTAAGTGCTTTGAGGCAGAAACCACCTTCTGTATTTGTCTCCTCTGTTATATCAAAAGCCTGGCTAGACACAGAGTAGGAACTCAATAAACCCTCTTCAAAACAGTGACCAGAAGGCTGGCCTTGTCACCCCATCTCTGTGCTGGCTATCCTCTGCCTAGAAGGTTCTCTCTCCTCATCTTTGCCTGGCTAAACTCTGGTTTGCATGAGCTGTCACTGCCCAAAGGTCTCAGAAGACCCGATAGCCCCCTTCATAGCTGTCATAAAGGGCAGAATAGTCTTAATTCCTAACTGTCTGTCTATTGGTCCCATAAGTCTAGAGCATAAACTCCATGGGGGATACAGATGATGTGTTTCTTGCTTCCTACTGTATCCCTAGCTTCCAACAGTGCTTAGCTGAGGATATGTGCTCAGGCAATAAATAAGGAATGGAGTTGTCCTCCAGAAGAAAGTTTGAACTCCTCATGGAAATCAAGGCTTTCCGTCCACATCTCCAATTTCATCCAACTTCCTCCAGGCATATCGCTCTAGCCAGTCTAGTCTCTAGCTACTAACCCCTGAACATATTTTCATATTCTAACCCGAAATGCCTCTGCTCATAGTCTCACCTTAGATAGAAAGCCCTCCTGTTATTCATCTCCGCCTGTTATTCAAATTCTACCCATCCTTCAAGGTCCAGAACAAGCCTTATCACCTCTAAGAAACCTTGCTCCAGGCCACACAGATCTTCTGCTCTAAATTCATCAGCAAGTATCCACATGGCCTATTCATCACCCGTCTATGTTCCTATGAGTCCACACTTATCTTTCCATCTTAGTGTAACTGGGCCTCTGGGATCCCCTTTCTTCTGAAGTCAGCACTTACCTCTCCTCTTAAGACATAATTACATACATGGTCTTAGATCATCTCCTGCGCTGCTGTTTTAAATTGCTAACTTTTGTGCATTTTTGTCTTGGTATCCTAGCCCACTTATAAATTTTTCAAGGAAAGTCATGCTTTCCATGTCTTTGATCCAATGCAATTATTTACACAAAGTAGGAGATTAGTAAATATTTGTTACTTGACGTGTTAGCTAAGAAGTAAAAGTGTATAGGAGGAGAGAATTATGGGAATTACAAAAAATAACTTTGCCAAAAATGCAGTTGAAATTTCTGATTATTAGAGGCTGCTTAGAAAGGTCAAATGGTGATAGGATAATTACACCATAATTTGGTAAAATTACTCTCTGAATAAAGGTTATTTTTAAATAGAAACTTTCGTCCATAAGATTAAAAAAAAAAGTATGAGTAGAAGAGAAAACTTAACAGAAAAGGAATAAAAAAGGAAAGAAAGAAAACCATATACCCAAGACTGACATCCCCTGTCCCCACCCCTGAATCAGGAGGGCTGGCTGCAGCTTCCACAGTGGTATCCGCTGATGTTTATTACAAGGTCTAGTTCATGACTGAGTTATCATCACAGCCTTCTATAAATGCTTGCCCAGAAACTCCCTGAACATGAATAAAATAGCTCTTCCAGTGTTGCAGGGGGAGGAGGGAGGAGTAGCAATCTCTTTTTCCTAGTTTGTCACAAATATTTCCTTACGGTAATTATTTTTTGATGGACTATGTCTAACTAGTCATTTTATCTCACTATAGCCCACCCCACCCTCCTCCACCAATGTATACAGCTGCTGCTTTCAGCCACAAATAGCAATTGTAGAACACAAACACTGTGTTGAGGGATCAGTAATTCAGGGTTCAGTAACCTAGCAACAGAATGTCAAGACCTCCTAATCTGTACCCTCAACTGCTAAATATCCACACACCCTCAAGAGACGGGTCTGCAAACCCACTGTTGGCTGAACACAGATTGATAGTGGCCAGCAATGGAAATATCACAAAACAGAGGAGCCTTTTTGTTGGGCTCCAAAAGCCAGAGAATAAAGGAATAGAAGGGCTTCCCAGGTGGCACTAGTGGTAAAGAACCTGCCTGCCAATGCAGGAGACGCAAGAGACACGGGTTCGATCCCTGGGTTGGGAAGATCCCCTGGAGGAGGGCATGGCAACCCACTCCAGTATTCTTGCCTGGAGAATCCCATGGACAGAGGAGCCTGGCAGGCTACCGTCCACAGGGTCGCAGAGAGTTGGACACGACTGCAGTAACGTAGCATATACGCAAAGGAATATAAATAGAAAACAAACACACTACTAGGAAATAGAGGCCACAGAGTTGACAGTTAGTATTTGGTTCTGGGAAAATCCAAGTTCGCCAGCATCTAGAACCCTCTAATATCCCAGGGATGGGGGAGCCTGGTGGGCTGCCATCTATGGGGTCACACAGAGTCGGACACGAGTGAAGCGACTTAGCAGCAGCAGCACAGCAGAACCCTCTAATAACCCACACCTCCATGTGTTTTATATGCCAAAGACTGAACACACAACATCAAGAAAATGAATTTCAGTTCCATTACCAGGAATGTTCTCCTAGATGAAGACAAGAAGAAGAGAAAGGGATACTTTAATTTTTTTCAATAAATTAATGAAAACTGAATCCTCATCTCTGAGACATATTACCAGCAAGAAAAAGAAGATTCATGCTCTCCTCGCTACTGTTTCACCTCATCTATCTTGCTTTAATGGACCTGGATTTATAAAGGCATCTGTAGTGAAGCATCCTCCATTTCTTAAAAAAAATATACATATGTTGTTGGTTTCCTTTCCCTATCCAGTAGTGAAGGTCATGATACAAAAAAGCGGCATAACAATGTGGCTTTTTTTTTTTTAATCAACAATTCCAGCAGTGGCAAAAATAATGAAACGTGGGAGGCTGTTTATTTGTATGTCAAAGAGAAAGCGAAATTCTCCATAGGGTGACATGATCATTTGTTTTCCCCAATGAAGCAAACAAATCAAACAGGAATAAAACAGGAGCCTACCCTTCATCATTCATGGTGTAATGAGTTCTTTGCTAGATTAACCATTCTCCTTCCTAACACTCACTCCCAAAAAACAGATGTACAATGACATCAGCAAAATAGCCAAAGAGCATCAATCCAAAGAGACAGGAAATGCAGCAGCCAGACTTGTATCCTTTTTAAACATTAGCTGACTCCTGGCTGGGGCCTCTGGGTCTGCTGTGCAGGAAACGGGCTCACCGATAAGACATGTCTCTGGGCAGTAGCAACGATCAGGAGGATTTAATGGCACCAGTGGCCGAGGACAGGAAGACCCAAACCTGCCAAGGTTCTCGACACCAGACGGCTGCCTGTGTTGTGTTGTTGCTGTTGTTTAGTTGCTAAGTCATGTCTGACTCTCTGCAACGCCATGGACTGTAGCCTGCCGGACTCCTCTGTCCATGGGATTTCCCAGGCAAGAATACTGGCGTGGGCTGCCATTTCTTTCTCCAGGGCATCTTCTTGTCCCAAGGACAGAATCTACATCTCCTGGGGCTCCTGCCTTGGCAAGTGGGTTCTGTACCAGTGAGCCATCTGGGAAGCCTGCCTCTGCTGTGTGCTTAAGGTAAAAAATCTTAGACTCACTGGATCCAATAAGGAGTTCTCAGGGGTGCTTTTCTCCCCTCCAGCTCTACCACCTGTTACTAGAAGGTAGACACCAAGAACATTCTGTCAAGAAGACCAGAGTATGTTAGCCATGGGGGAGCCCTGTCCACTAGCATTCGGACAGTTGGTTAGATCACAGTGTATGCCATCACAGTGGCATACAAAGAACACCAATTCAAGCCTTGATTGACTGAGAGCTCTGAGGTCCTAAGCAAGAGGTCTGGTCAACAGAATGGGTGATGTGAGTGCTCCTGGGTCACGGGAGTAGGGTGATGTGCCAATGTTGAAAATGCTACCCCTAGCAGTGATGCTCAGATGACAGCAGGCATGCAAGCATCAACATTTTCTGGGGAGAAAACGAAGACAAAGAAGACAAGGATGATGGGACTTCTCTGGTGGTCCAGCAGTTAAGACTCTGGGCTCCCAGTGAAGAGGACCTGGGGTGGATCTCTGGTCAGGGAACTAGATCCTACATGCTGCAATGAAAGACCCTGAACAATGCAACCAAAGATCCCATGTGCTGCAATTAAGACCTGGTACAGTCAAATAAATAAATAAATAAATAAATATATATATATATATTTTTTTTAAGAAAAGACAAGGAAAATGTAGACAAGCTGGAGACAGGAAGGAAACTCCTCTTCAATGTCAAACAGTGATGGAGAGCTATGGAATTCAGGGCCCTTCCTGGCATCACAGACAGAAAAACAACTGATGCTCATATACCTCGTCACCATTTGTGAAGCCTTTCACACACAGACTGGGCTCTGTCAATCTGCCAGGGTCTTCAGTAGATGATTCAGAAAACTCTGACAACACACCTCTGCTGCTGCTGCTAAGTCGCGTCAGTTGTGTCTGACTCTGTGCAACCCCATAGACGGCAGCCCACCGGCTCCTCCATCCCTGGGATTCTGCAGGCAAGAACACTGGAGTGGGTTGCCATTTCTTCTCCAGTGCATGAAAGTGAAAAATGAAAGTGAAGTCGCTCAGTCGTGTCAAACTCCTTGCAACCCCATGGACTGTAGCCCACCAGGCTCCTCCATCCATGGGATTTCCCAGGCAAGAGTACTGGAGTGAGGTGCCATTGCCTTCTCCCAACACACCTCTAGATGCCAATAAAGTGAATCCAGGTTTGGGCACGTCTGGAGAGGTGAAAAAGGGGGCATGCTCCTTTAGATAAAGTGATAGTCACCCCATTTTTATTTCCTCTGCTTGAGAGTAATAGGGTTTTAGTGAAGGAAAAAAAAATCAATAAGGGCATCAGAGCATATTCAATGGCATTTATAGCATCACTGACCTTATTACCTCTTGCTGGCACCTCGGCAACTCAATTTCTATTGAATGTCTACTGAAGCTGTGCTTTACTGGGGATGTAAACACCCACAAAGGAGCCTGCTTCTCCTGACAATGGTATCAGCCGCTCGAAGGAGCAGAGCGAACACTGGGATTGGGGGTCACACTGAATGACTTCCCTCCATGGCTTGCCAGTCCCCCACCCCAATCTATTTCTATCGCTACCTTACCAAGATGATCTGTAATGAAATGTGTGGCTAAGACATCTAGAGAAAAGCAGTGACAGCTTCCAACATCACAAGAGAGGAAATGCGTGGCCCTCTCCTGCTCCCTTGCACGTTCTGCTCTCCCTGTTGTGGAGAGAGCTGCTTGGGGAGTCCCAGTGTGGAAAAGTCCTGAAGGATCGCCGAAAGAGCCGGAGAGAGATGGGGTGCAAGGAGCAGACAGGCTGAGCAGCTGTGGGGGTGGAGGAGACTAGCAGCGGCCAGAGGAAAAGGGAAAAGGAAAGAAAAGGGGAAGGATTTGAAAGTTTTTATGACTGCTTTTCTTGCAAGGTCCACTCAATCTCTAGACTCCACTCGGGGTGTCCAGTTCCTAGGAATCCTCTGTGATCTCTGCCCACATGCTCTCTCTCTCAGCAATTCCTGTACTTTCCACACCATGTCCGCACTGCCTGCTATGTTGCTCTCCCGAACTATCCATGAGGGACTCTGATTCACTAAAAAAAAATCTCTCTCCTTCAATGACTGATACACAGAAGGTGTTCCACACATGTTTGCCAAGTAGCATGAATCTTAAAAGTGGAGAAGATGGCTATAACAATCCTAGAGCAGCTTTGGGATCTTAGACCTACACAGAGCACAACAAACAGTTATAAAACCCTCGGATGAGAAAAGAAAGTCATTCAGTTGCTGGGAAATAAACAAGGAAAGCTGTGTGCAGTTTCTTTAGTATTCCGCAGTCCAAATGAGGCAGTTTTATAACTGGCATCAATTCTCTACGGGTATAGGTTTCACGTGTTGTAGTCTTTGACCTAAAAGTGTTAAGGCAAACCTTAAAAGAGTCTGACTTGCCCTTCACTTGCTCCAGGAACAACTCATTTGTTGAAAAAATATAGCCCATTCTGTTAAAGTAATGAATTTCTTAAATGTCAAGCTATTCACTGAAACAAATTACTCCCAGTCCACTTCCTGATCCAGCCTTCTAATGAAGATGGTCTAAGCTGGCAGGAAAAATTGAGGACCCTGGAAAAGTCTATCATGTGAACATTCCCCTAAAAGGTATCAAGATACTGAAACAGAAGTATTTCATAACAAGCAACACAATGCAACAGCTAGAGAATGCTGTCAAATAATGTTTAAGTAGATATGATTATTAATAAGACTCCTTGGGTTTTTTCCAAACATATACTTAACTTTATTTATTCTTTGATAGAATTCCCCTCTAAAACAGAGAAACTTAATAAAAATACAAATACTACTCTAACACTTTTTTAAAGATTTCTTTTTTTGATGTGGACTATTTTTCAAGCATTTATTGAATCTGTTACAATATTTCTCCTGTTTTAAGTTTTGTTTTTTTTGACAAGGCCTCTGGGGTCTTAGCTCCCCAACCATAGATCAAACTCATACTCCTGCACTGAAAGGCAAAGTCTTAACCACTGAACCACTAGCGAAGTCCCGCCTCTTATTTATTTAAATTCGATGCAGACTCATTTATGCAAGAGTTAATTTCTCACTCTTTCTGAAGTTCCAAAATTCTATCATCATTTTGTTTCCTGACACTAACTTTAAGGCCCTTTAAATTCTGAATTAGTCTAATTTGGATTCTTTTAAAATTCTCTTCATGGCATATATTTAGTCATGAATTAAAATTAATTTTTGCTATGAGAAATTTCCAATCTCTTGTGATAACTGGCAACAAGCCAGACTGTTGTAAAAGCCAGAGTTGGTGTAAATAAATGAAGATGTTAAACTGGAATACTTGGAGTTGTTTCAAATTACAGCAGAGTCAAAACCATATCCATTTACTATTCAGTGTACATGTGCAGAGCATACTATATAGTCTTTTTATTGCTTCAAATAGTCTAGATCCAGCAGTGTGTTAACTCCTAGAGAGAAGGTTCCTTTTGTGTCTTTGCTCAGTGGGACCAACAGAGATGAATGAGTGATTAGAAGGTTGTAACAAACCCTTTCCCCCTATCAATCTTTGGGTAAATTCCCAAAGAGAAGCAAATATTAAGCAGAAGACCGACAAAAGGACAAACACCACTGGAACAATCGTACTGATTTGTAAATGGATACGGTTTTGACTCTGCTGTAATTACCACAAAATAGTAATAGTTCCTCTGCTGGGATCAGTTATCTACGCTTCAAATACTTTGAAAGTGAAAGTATTAGTTGCTTAGTCGAGTTTGACTGTTTGTGACCCCACTGACTCCTCTGTGCATGGAATTCTCCAGGCAAGAACACTGGAGTGGGTTGTCATTCCCTGCCCCCTGGGATCTTCCCAACCCAGATATTGAACGTGGGTCTCCTGCACTGCAGGCAAATTCTTAACCATATGAGTCACCATACTTTGGTCACCAGTCAAAGCTCCATGAGGGCAGATCCTTGAGTCTCCATGAGTTCAACTATTCCCCTCACCCAGCACAGGACACTCAACTCCACCAGAGGCAGGATGGAGCAGTGAAAAGAACCTGTGCTTTGGAGTCAGACAGATTAGGAAACAAATAGGATCTGCCATTTACCAGCTATGGGACCCAGGGAAAGTTAATTAACCTTTTAAATGTCAGTCTCCTCTTCTATAAAATGAATATAAACACCATCTACCTTGTAGGGTAGCTCTGAACATTTGAAGCAATGTCTGCAAAGCCACCACCATATTACCAAGCACTGACTAGAAGATAAGTCTCATTATAAATAAGGAAATACGTATCAGGAAGTATACATGCCATTAGATGATAAACATGGCTATGACTGCCTAAAGAAGATTTACACTAACCTTCACTCCCATAAAATTGCTTCAGGACGCTCAAAACTGATGCAATCCCACTTTCCCTTTATCTGTTACAGCCCATAACAAATCAGACTGAAGATGGGGAAGTAAGTACACTGACAGCTGGCAAGATTCCCATCAAAGAGGCACAAAAGAATTATGAGCAGATGCGAGAGTCCAGAAGAGTCTGAGCAATGCAGTACAGGGACAGCAGCTTTCAGGTGACTGAGCCCCCAAACCAGTGTTCCCGTGGATGATACAGAGAGGCCAGACTGCCTGTGCCATATTGATCCCACTTCAGAAAGCAAGAGAGATGGAATCTATGTCAAAACATATCTCTATTCTACTAGTTGGCCTCTGCTCCCCGCAGCTGGAATCCATCTCTTTCCTTTGGGTTCTTGCAGCATTTTGCTTGCTTCTCCAACACAGAGCCTTTACAGCCTATTTGGTGTTAGTCTCCACGGCACAAGAGCGTAAGCTTCTTAAAAGCAAGTAAGCAGTATTATTTACCTTTGCTCAGTAAGTGTTTGTTGAATGTGCCAACTTTCCTCTCAAGATGACAGATACAATTTTAGTCACTTCTGTGTCCCCAACAGGTTAGGGTTATGAGTAAGAATGAAATTCAGAACACACTGCAAATATCTGCAGCTTACTGATTTATACAGCAACCCCATTTTCTTGTGGAGTATGTACTTAACAACTCTAACATACTGGCAGCAATGTTATCATAACAATAAGGAAAGGGATAACATTAAACCAAATGATCATCATCACCTCTACAGAAAGTTGTCCCAGATAGTTTCTGCTTGGTTTAGTCTTCTCTCTCTTTCCAAACACTGTGACCATTCATTCAATTTTTCAGTCAACATTTACTGGTGCTGTGGGCCAGCACTAGATTGGGCACATCTGGATAAAAGTATTTGTCTCCAACAGAGTGATTGTTAGAGAATAATAGATGAGTACGAAACTGTGATACTATAAGATGGTTGATATGGCTAGCATTAAACCAAGTTACCAAGGAAGCCTGGATGTATGCGAGGAAGACTATGCAGAAGGCGGGATCTGAGTGGATACTTGGAGAACTTTAACATAAAAATACCAAATTTGGGACTTGTGTTATCATCATCATTTCTAAAGGGGAAGAGTGGGAATATTTTATTATGGTGGTGATGGTTAGTTTAGTCACTCAGTCATGTCTGACTCTTTGCAACCCCATGCAGTCGTAGCCTGCCAGACTCCTCTGTCCATGGAATTTCCAGGCAAGAATACCGGAATGGGTTACCATTTCCTTCTCTGGGGCATCTTCCCGACCCAGGAACTGAACCTGTGTCTCCTGCATTGTAGGCAGTCTCCTGCATTACAGGCAGATTCTTTACTGACTGAACCACCGGGGAAGCCCCATATTTTATTATGAAAAAGTATAAACATATCATAACCTTTCTGAAGATCATCAAGTTTCTATTGCAGAAGTAAACTCCTGATATTGCCTTCAAGTTGTTAGCTATGATAATGAAATTACCTAACTGTGTTAATAAAAGAGGAAGTTAATTTAAGCAGGAAGCTATGAAAAGAGATCAGGTGTCAACCTGACAACCCACAGCAAGTAAGAACCAAGTTCCAATGTACGTACACACACACACACACACACACACACTCCAGCATATACACACAGAATTATATAGCTGCTTTTTTTTTGGTTATCACCAGAAAGTTTATTGGAAACTCAGCATAAAGGGTTTCTTATGCTCTGACCTCATCATGTACAAGCCATAGTACTGTCATATTTATGAAACAGCATTATTAGTTCCACTGGTCAAAACACAAATGACATGATGAATGTATAAACAGAAAAAACAGAACAAAAAGAAAAGGCTCAGAGTTTTGGAAAGGTTGATAAAATAAGTCTTTTTCAATCTGTAAAGGTTAAGAGCCAAAGGGGACAGAAGGCTGTAAAAGAGGTAAAGAGAACTTGAGTAACTAAACACACTCCACACATCAAAGAATTACATAGCTTCTTGATGTGTTCTCAGGGTCTAGTGAAAATTCAACAGTGAAAATCCAAAATGAAGAGTATTCATAACATCCCCAAATCGGAATGCGATGCATTCATCGAATGATGACCTCATTCAGTGGGTATTTATTCAAGGCCCATCATGGGTCAGGAGTCAT
Source organism: Bison bison bison (assembly GCF_000754665.1). Lineage (NCBI taxonomy): Eukaryota > Metazoa > Chordata > Mammalia > Artiodactyla > Bovidae > Bison > Bison bison. Next base: position 6,511,494 of record NW_011494894.1, read on the forward strand.
TCTAGGTGTATGAGATCTGATGGGGACAAGAACGACATGGAGCTTTAAGTGGTCACTGTGAAGAAGAGTTTATGGTAAATCTCAATATTAGCAATCCCAAAAGGTAACCATTTATAGTTGTATTTTCATTGCCTTCTCCAAAGAGGGAAAATACTGGAGCCAACAAAATACGAATGCATAAAAAGAATATATACATATAACCAAATCACTTTGCTATACACCTGACACTAACACAATATTGTAAACCAACTATACTTCAATATAAATAAGTAAATAAAGTTTTTAATTTGGGGGTGGGGGAGGGAAGCTGGCCACCTCACAGCTACTTTCTAAGACTTTGTTTCTTAAAATGTGACCTAGGGACCAACAGGATTGGGATCCACTGGGGATCTTTTTAGGAAAACAGAATCTCAGGCTCCACCCTGGATCTCAGTATGTGCAGTTCTAACAAAATCCCCAGTGACTCCTATGCACGTAGAAGTTTCAGAAGTGCTAGTCTAACAGATATTATTTAAAAGCTGAATTACAAGACAGGTCACCTTATATTTGCGGCTGAATGTTACCTAGAGGTTGTTCCTTCCAAATTTTGAGACAATACAATGACGCTGACACCAAGGAGAGGGCTCTCTTGGCCTTTTAAAACGTCAGCTTAGGGGCAAACCTACAAATACTCATATGCTCTTTAACAATGGAACTTTGAGGAATTCAAAATTCAGATCACAGGATAGAATAATAGACATACACAATATATCACACTCCATTAAATTCTAATTCCCACTTTCAGATGCTAGACTGTTTTGAAATAAGGATGTAACTAACTAAAAAGAGCCTTTATGAAAGAAATATATTTACTACCCCCTAAGGAGATCCAACCAGTCCATTCTGAAGATCAGCCCTCCGATTTCTTTGGAAGGAATGATGCTAAAGCTGAAACTCCAGTACTTTGGCCACCTCATGCGAAGAGTTGACTCATTGGAAAAGACTCTGATGCTGGGAGGGATTGGGGCAGGAGGAGAAGGGGACGACAGAGGATGAGATGGCTGGATGGCATCACTGACTCGATGGACGTGAGTCTGAGTGAACTCTGGGAGTTGGTGATGGACAAGGAGGCCTGGTGTGCTGCGATTCATGGGGTCTCAAAGAGTCGGACACGACTGAGCAACTGAACTGAACTGAATTCCTTCAAAGAATGCAAGTATCTGAAGACAGTTTGCACTTGCTTGGGATCAGTAATTCATAATTCTAAGGAATTTAGAGAAACCATACCATGATACCAGACCACTTTGAGAGATCCTGTCTCTTTCACATGGGTTATGTTGCCCACTGCTGTTGGACTTACCATTAAATTGACCTCTAAGTATCTGTGACTGTAGTTACTGATTAGATTTACATCAACTCTGATAACAGATTATCTCATTGGAAGGACTGATGCTGAAGCTGAAGCTCCAATACTTTGGCCACCTGATGCAAAGAACTGGCTCATTGGAAAAGACCCTGATTCTGGGGAAAATGAAGGCAGGAGGAGAAGGGGGTGACAGAGGATGAGATGGTTGGATGGCATCATTGACTCAGTGGACATGAGTTTGAGCAAACTTTGGGAGACAGTGAAGGACAGGGAAGCCAGGCATGCTATAGTCCATGGGGTCACAATGAGTCAGATGTGACTTAGCAACTGAAAAACAACAATACAAAACTAAAAGCTTCTAATCTACTCAACCATAACTTACTGAATGAAGTGTATCAAATATATCAAAACTTGAAATATTCCTAGTCTTTTCTTTGATTCTCAGCTTCAATGACTGGATAAGTATTAAGTTTTAAATACATGCTATTCCCCACTTACTGTCTTTCCAAGCATAAATAAAATGAAAGAAACTCACCTTATACACAACTTTTAGAGTTTTCCTCATGGATCTGCTGCTCGTGGTATATTATTTAGTATAAAGCACCTGGAGTCCTGACATGATGCATCTTAACCTTCTATTCATACAATACTTTGTTTCTTATTTTCAAGTTTCAAAAGAAATTCAATCTTTCTCCAACTGCCAGAAAGATTAAATATAATCTCTCTTCTCTTTCAGAGTTGAGACTTTTCAAAATTGCAATTGAAAAGCACATTCTGGGGAAACCAGGAGAGCAGCTTCCTTAAAGTCTAACTTAGGTAGACAAAAACTGCAGAGTACCTGGCACTCACTGTCCCTTAATCCCTGAAGTTTCACACATAAAACGAACAGCTATTTCTTGAAGAGCAAGTCAAACACTGCAGTTATGAGCAAATAACCCAATAAAAAACCAGTTTGGGCTGAGATTTCTTCAGAGATTAAAAACTAAACTAGGTGGCAATGTCAAGAAATGCCAAGGCTTTGGAACACAAGAGGATATTAACAAAGGTTCAGCAAACAAAGGAAAAGACAAGAACACTGAAAGGCGGACCCTGTTTACCCTGGGTTGTTTCCTTTAGGAAAACGAAACACTAGCTTTCTGAAAAAGGCAGATCTAGCAAAAAAGTGTTGCTGAACTATAAGTCAATACTTTAAAATCTTACGGAAAGCAAAGAAAGAATCTCAAAACAAAAACAAAACACAGGTAGAAGCGTGGCTTTGCGTGCTACCTGCACTCCGGGCAATGTTGTGTTTACCTGGGGCTCCACAAGCGCAAACATCAGTTAGTACAAAGTTCTCATCTCTGCTGGTAGACTTGCTGGAAGCCTGAATGGGGCTCAGTTCTTCCAGATGAATTTGGCTACAACACAACTCGGGCTTCTTCGTCCCAAAGTGATGTGGGCTATGGTCCTTACCACTTAAGAAACATTTCAGAGTATATTTCCCAGTGCTAAGATTTTTCTAGAAACAGGCTGTGGCTCCTAATGCAGCTGGTTTACCATTGAGGAGGGAAATGATCCTAGGTGAGTAGGGACCAGTGGCCCCTGGAACACAGCAATCCTCTTAGCAAAGGGTTTTATGCTTCCTTTTAACTGAAAGTTTTCCACTCATGAGGCTGTGGAAAGCTTTTAAGGCACAAACAATAGAGGTGAGGCAAAGCTACTAAATGTTTTAAAGGCCTTCAAAATTGCTCATCAGCTAGAGCAGTTTATAATAAAACTGTTCTGGGTCACAAGAAAGAGAGAGAGAGCTCAAGAAAGGACAGGCAGAATCAACAAGCAAGGTACAGATTTTGTTCCTACCTTGTATAACCTGAATAATCCCACCGATCCTGTGTGACACCATAAATAAAGTGACTCACAGAACTTCTCGTGTATTATTTAGCTACAAAAAGGCCAATCAAAGTTTGTTCTGAGCCATCAGCTACCCCACAGACGTGACCATGAAAAGGTACACAGATCACAGCCTGCCTACGTGCCAACAACACATGTGGTGGGCACACCCTCTCCTGCCACCTGGCTATGCTGGGGTCAGACTAAGAATACACGAGGCAACATGATCTGATTTCACAAGCGGAAAACCACAGAACTTAATTTGGGGGCAACCCTTGATTTTGCTGCTTGGGACAAATACAACATTATCTAATGACCCATACCTGACGGTGACCCCACCAATGACGTGAGAAGGGCGTTTTCCCTTTGGACTGCTAAGACAGCTGATCTCACTCCCACAATTGCAAAGAGGGGGAATTTTGCTCTGCTCTAGGCTTTGGGGAGTCCAGAAACCAAAATCTTTTTAAAGGGAATGAGCCTTTCATAGGAGACAGTGTCAGGAAACTCGCCTTGAGGAGGGCACGGCAACCTACTCCAGTATTCTTGCCTGGAGAATCCCATGGATAGAGGATCCTGGCAGGCTGCAGTCCACTGGGTCACAAAGAGTTGGACACGACTGAAGCAACTACGCATGTGCACACAGAGACACAGTGGTGATACCATCACTCTTGCCAAGCAAACGGTCTACCTTGTTATTGAGACATACGCTCCATCCAAGAGGCATTCCCTAAAATCGTCACCAGGAGCACCTACATCGCACACACACATCTAGGAGTTTAAGATGCATTCTACACACTATCCAGAGGGAATCTCATATAAAGAGTTGGCTTCAACTTCTGATGTCAATGTCACAAAATTTTTCACCTTCCAAGGACAGCCAAAGATCACGTGGGGATTGACTGGTGCTTTTATTCATCTCCAATAACAGACTAACATTAACATTTATTTCTAAAACCAAAATTATTTATAAAGCATGAAATCACTCAATAGAGCATTTGCTCATGAAGTTTGTAATCATGGAAAACTTTAGCTTTCAGATGCTTATCATCTGCTAATGCCCTTTTGGTGAACTTGGAGCAGAAGAGGCCTCTAGTGTGTAAGAACTTGAAGGTAAATACAGCTGCTAACTTTTAATTCATTTGTTTTTCAATATACTGTGTATCCATGCCTAAGTTTTTTTGTGCGTGGGTATAGCCACAAAGCACAATATTACAACTCTGGATGAGCAGACTGAGATTAAAACCTGAGTTCCAAAATTGGGTAAAAATATACAATTTTAAAAAGAAAAGGGCATGGTGATTATTTTTGTATAATTCTTTTTTTTTTTTTTCAAATCAGAGCTTTAACAAGCAATTTTTATGCTGGTGAATTCAGAGATCAACTGACACTTCTTTTCTCTCCATCCTCAATTCTCATTTTAAAGAATAAAAGAACTCATTAGCACAGAAAACTGAGTTAGGTTTTCTTCCTGACCTTTATAAAGCCTTTCATGCAGATGAAATTTAATTAAGTTTAATATTGATATGGACATAGCAGAGGACAGGAAAGTTAAAGCAAAAGGACAGGCAATTTGGTTATATGTTTATTTTGGTAACCTTTACCTAGCTGTGTGTGTGTGTGTGTGTCTGTACACCTTTTGAGCATGTCACAAAATACAAGGTGGGTACCTCACTGGGAATATCACCTCTGCTGCTTATCACCATTAAACTCCAGATTTCTCATACATGCATTAAAGCATTTTTCTGTTTTGATCTTTTTTAATTAATTAATCTATTTGGCTACACTGGGGCTTAGTTGCAGCATGTGGGATTTAGTTCCCTAAGCAGGGATCAAACCTGGGCCCCCTGCATTGGGAATGCAGAGTCTGAGCCACTGAACCACCAGGGAAGTCCCTAAAGCACTGCTGACAACCACTAAACTCACATATTTTTTTGGACAAACAACATACTCTACCATTATTAATACCCTTCCCTGACTTAGTGTTCCACATTACCTAGCAAGTTCTGTTTGGGATCAGGGGGAACCCAGGAAAGGGCAGTGATGAGCACCCCACCTGGAGGAGCACTGGGCTTGGAGGGCCCTAGAGAGGCCTGCACAAGTGTAGACTATGCTCTCCATTTCACTGACCCCAGGGAATCTAGTAAAGGGGTGCTTCTCTGATGGAACCCTGAGTGATAAACCTTCCATGCAACCTCTCTGCACCATCTTCTCCATGACTGTACCAGGTACCCACCTGCAGCCTCACTGCATAATTGACTCACATGCCTAGAATGAAGCCACCACACACTCCAATTCCACCATAAAGATAAGCTCCCTCCATCTTGTCTTCTCCCTTTTACCTACACCCTGCACACCAGGCAGGAAGACTTTTATGTGATGCCCCAGATCCCACGGAAGCCTTGCTTTCCTATTTTCATGCCTAAGGGCTAGCAGACCCTGTCTCTTCCACCATGGACCTGGCAGAATGAGGTTACTAACACTGGAGGAAAAGTGTATGGAGAGTCACAGTTAGATACAAACTCACAGCAACTAATATGTTGGTTTATAAATATATCAGCAATAGAAATCTTAATTTTGAGATGATGTTGTGGTCATTGGCAAAGCTTTCTGACTGAAACTGTTCTCAGAAAATTCAAATCACAATTTTCTCGGAAAAAGGCTCTATTATCAATATCGAGGCTTCCCTGGTGGTTCAGATGGTAAATAATCTGCCGGCAATCCAGGGGACTCGGGTTTTCTCCCTGGGTCAGGAAGATACCCTGGAGAAGGGAATGGCAATCCACTCCAGTATTCCTGCCTGGAGAATTCCACGGACAGAGGAGCCTCAGTCAGTCATTCAGTTCAGTCGCTCAGTAGTGTCCGACTCTTTGCGACCCCATGAATCGCAGCACGCCAGGCCTCCCTGTCCATCACCAACTCCCGGAGTTCACTCAGACTCACGTCCATTGAGTCAGTGATGCCATCCATCCATCTCATCCTCT
>NW_011494894.1:6517788-6518718 GCF_000754665.1 Bison bison bison
CCCTGCCATTAGGAACAAACGTCAGCCCTAAAAACAAAGCAGGGCTTAATTTAAAGTGCAGTAGTATCAGGTTTTTTAAAAAGGGCTCAGATAAATTAGAAGGCTTTTCATTATACAATTTTATATTCTGAAAACGTTCATCTAAAAACAAGCCTGTTAAAAAACATCTATAAACACATTAGTGAGGTGAGTTTATGAGGATGAATGGACAAGTTAAAAATCAAAGAGTGCTTCTCAGATGCCAGTCTGTTGAGCAGTGACAGCCCACTGTGAAATGCAAAAAAAAGAAAAACAAACATGGGCAACATATTAAATATTTCATAAAACTTTACTCATCCATTATGGTCCAACTCAAACATAATCTCTGTGAGGAGGTCTTTCCGCATTTATTATGGAAGTACCGCCATCTTTCTATCATCCCCTATGGAGTCACATACAACATTACAGCACAAAACACACTACACGTGACCACTGAACAAATACTGTATCCACACTAGGTATCCACACATATCAAACACTGTATCCACACATATCAAATACTGTTATCACACATAACAAGTACTGTATCCACAGTAGGTATCCACACATATCAAGTACTGTATCCACACATATCAAGTACTGTTATCACACATAACAAGTACTGTATCCACAGTAGGTATCTACACATAACAAGTACTGTATCCACACTAGGTATCCACACATATCAAATACTGTTATCACACATAACAAGTACTGTATCCACAGTAGGTATCCACACATATCAAGTACTGTATCCACACATATCAAGTACTGTTATCACACATAACAAGTACTGTATCCACAGTAGGTATCTACACATAACAAGTACTGTATCCACACTAGGTATCCACACATATCAAATACTGTTATCACACATAACAAGTACTGTATCCACAGTAGGTATCCACACAT
>NW_011494894.1:6518818-6571267 GCF_000754665.1 Bison bison bison
ATCATTCCTTCCAAAGAAATCCCAGGGTTGATCTCCTTCAGAATGGACTGGTTGGATCTCCTTGCAGTCCAAGGGACTCTCTAAAGTCTTCTCCAACACCACAGTTCAAAGGCATCAATTCTTCGGCGCTCAGCTTTCTTCACAGTCCAACCCTCACATCCATACATGACCACTGGAAAAACCATAGCCTTGACTAGACAGACCTTTGTTGGCAAAGTAATATCTCTGCTTTTCAATATGCTATCAGAGGAGCCTAGTGGGCTACAATCATGGAGTCTCAAAGAGTCAAACACAACTGAGCAACTAACACACACACACACACATACACCCCAATACTGAGTTCAGTGGCTCCTGGGTAGTAAGAGAGTTAAATCCTACAAATACTACCAAATAGGTTAAAAATAAAATTCAATCACCTTAATTCATTAAAAAAATACATATATGTAGGTAGGAAGTTTAGGAAGAGAGTAGTCTTATTTCAGATCCAGTGGTCACATATTTCAAAGAGGTCACTAAGAAATGGGAAAGAACAGAAGTAGAGCCAATAAATTATAACAACTCTCAATGGAGTATAACCTTTTAAAATTGTCAATCATTATATTGTACCTCTGTAACCTACATAATGTTGTACAGCAACTACACTTCAGTTTTGTTTTGTTTTGTTTTTAAAAAAGGAGACAAGAAGAGGGAGGGAACAGAGGAGCCTAGACAGACAGGGAAATCATCAAGTCACCAAAGACAAAACTTCTTCTCAGAAAGTTTACCCCTCCCAGTGGCCACTCAGGACACCTCTCTCTTCAGGAAATGGGATCCAAGAGAAGAGGAGGCCTGAGGTTTCCCTCTCAAAATCTCAAAAGAGCTCGAGGTGGCAGCCATGTGAACGGAAGATGGTCTCTGGAGACCCAGGTCAGCACACATTCAGCAACACTCACGCCCTCAGGACTGGGCAAAAGCTACAGGGTATCTAATACAGAGTGAAGTTGAGTCAGAAAGAGAAAAACAAACATGGCATATTAACACATATATGTGGAATCTAGAAAAATGGTACAGATCAACCTATTTCCAAGGCAGAAATAGAGACACAGATGCAGAAAAAGGACACGTGGATGTAGCGGAGCGGGGTGGTGGTTGGAAGGATTCGGAGATTGGGAGTGACATGCATACACTACCACGCGTGGACAGGGAGCTAGCGGGAAGCGGCTATACAGCACCCGGCGCTCAGCTCAGTGCTCTGTGATGACCTAGAGGAGTGGGATGGGTGAGAGAGGTCCAGGAGAGATGGGATATATGTATACAGATAGCTGATCACTTCACTGTACAGCAGAAACTAACACGGCATTGTAAACCAATCATATTCCTAAAAATAGATGCTATGAAGGTACTAAAAGGTTAGCTTATATCCTGTAAACAATTAAAAAGCAACTAAAAACAACACCACTTAATGGCAGTTTGTGCAAATGGCAGAGTGAGCATTTGAGAAGGTCCCAAGTACTCTAAGAGGACCATCCAGGACACCTCTTAGAGAAGAGTCCCCCTAAGGACTTTGAAGGGTAAAGCAGCATTTCTCATGTTGACAAGATGAGCAAGGTAGGGTGGTGGAAGGCGTGCTGACCTCCATGCAGAGTGAAGATATGAGCAAAGTTTAGCAGATTTGACAAGGATGTCATGCTCTAAATAAATAGGTCTGAGGAGGGAGTGTCAGGAAATGAGAATGCTTAGGGAGACAGGGGCTGGATGACTGATGTCAACACAAGGGTGAAATGATCAGATTTTTGAGTTAGTAATGTCATTTCTAGAAACAGAAGGGGCTGGGCTAAGGGCAAGGAGGTTGGTATGAAGGATTCCAATAGTAGTTTAATAGCCAGAGGAGAGATGGTGAGCATCCACATCCAAACACCGAACCAAATAAGAAAAGGACACAAAAAATACCATTTAGGAGGTAAAATAATAGGAGTTTGATGACTATTTACGTGCAGGTGTTCATTAAGGAAGAAAGTGAAATCTAGGCTAATTGAGAAGTATTTGGCATGAAGACCAACTGGGTGAATGGTAAAACCATCACCCAAATGTTATCTTTGAGGTGTTAGTGGAGAAAAAGAGGAGACAAATGAATGGACAGGACTGAAGCACAGGACAAAGGTGTGGCCCAGAGAACAGACATAAGCCAGGAAATATGCAAGTAGGAGAAAATCCCATGAATGTGAGTGTTGAGCAAAGCAGACAGTAGCGGGTGTTTGACTTTCTACAATCATGGACCCTTAAAATGCTGATCGATGCCATGAGCCTAATCCCTAAAAATGCACATTTGCAAATACAGAAAAGGCATGATTTAGAGGAAATTCGTCTGTGAACTCACAGATTAAATGTTCCTAGTATAAAGTAAGAAGAGAAGAGGGCTTAGGAAGGAGATAATTATAAAATAGGGTCCAAAGGAAACTGCAAGAACTGCAGAGAAAAACTATGCCTCCACAGTGACTGCGTATCACTCCTTCTATAAATGGACACGAAACTGTGGGTAGCATAGATCGACAGCACTGGGCCACAAAGCAGAGTTTTAGTTTGGTGGCTTTTTTTTTTTTTAATTTTATGGAAAATTTCTAACATATTCAAAGTAGACGGAACATTATAACGGAGCCCCTTGTAACCTGTGTCTGAATTTCAAGAGTTGTAAACTCATATAATTTCAGTTCAGTTCAGTCGCTCAGTCATGTCCGACTCTCCACGACCCCATGAACCACAGCACGCCAGGCCTCCTTGTCCATCACCAACCCCTGGAGTCCACCCAAACCCATGTCCATTGAGCCAGTGATGCCATCCAACCATCTCATCCTCTGTTGTCCCCTTCTCCTCAATCTTTCCCAGCATCAGGGTCTTTTCAAATGAGTCAGCTCTTCGCATCAGGTGTCCAAAGTATTGGAGTTTCAGCTTCAACATCAGGCCTTCCAATGAACACCCAGGACTGATCTCCTTCAGAATGGACTGGCTGGATCTCCTTGCAGTTCAAGGGACCCTCAAGAGTCTTCTCCAACATCACAGTTCAAAAGTATCAATTCTTCGGCGCTGTCCTAAATATCAGTGAAGTGAAGTGAACTCGCTCAGTCGTGTCCGACTCTTTGTGACCCCGTGGACTATAGCCAGCCAGGCTCCTCTGTCCGTGGGATTCTCCAGGCAAGAATACTGGAGTGGGTTGCCATTTCCAGTATCTACCTATAAAAGGACTATACTAAAAAATACATACCCATGCCAGCATCATCACATCTTAAAAAATGATAATATATCCTTAAAATCATCAAGTATCCAGTTAGTGTTCAAGTTGCCCCAATTGCCTCATATTTTTTCATTTTATTTTCAGTTCGGTTAAATCAGGATCCAAATGAGGTGCACACATTGTACTGGCTGATGAGGCTCCATAGTCTCTTAATCCACAGGTTCCCCTTGCATGTCTGTCTTTTTTCTCTTTTAAACTCCCTTACTTTTTCATTCTGTAAAGTTGTTTCATTTTGCTGACTGAATCCTTGAAGTATCATTTAAAATTTATTTTATTCCTCTGCACCCTGTGTCTTGGTACTTGGATGTAGAGATTTGATTAGATTTAGGGTCAATATTTTAGAAAGAATACTTCCTAGGGAGTGTTGATTCCATCAGGAGACATACAAGCAGGGTTTTGTAAAAGATGGGGCTAACAAATCATGCTTATCTGCTGTGGAAAAGAAGTCAGTGGAAAAAGGCAAGGTTAAGGAATAGGAAAAAGCATGGCATAAAAGACAATGGATGATGAAAAAAGAAACAGAAAAATATCAAAACCAATCATTTCCTCTACTCATAAACCACCACACTCTCTTGGACCATTTCAAGCAACCCTGAGCGTCTCTCCAGAGCATTCAAGGTAGTAACTGACACCCATCACAATAGTCCTAAAGGCTAAATTATTTTGCATTTACTTTGATCAAAAGTGTGAAGCATTTCCTGATTTTTAAAGTGTCTATTATTAGAATGTTCAGAATTAGAAGCTTCTGTGCTTAAAGAATTAATCTCCCAAGAAAATTCATTGAAGAGGGGTCTCTACCATATAACTCATATATTTGTCTTATAAACACAAAGTCCATATAATCACATCCTTCAACCCTGCAAGGGAAATATTTAGCCAATAGTATAACATTGACATAAAACAGTAATAAGGAGCAAGATCTAAGGTTATGTGTGCCCTTTGAATTAATTTTTGCCATTTTCCTCACATGACATTTTTTTTCTAAGGACCAGAACTTTTTACACAATGCAACTGTAAGAAACAGAGTCCATTAACCAATGCCCCCTAAGGGACACATTCCTTCTGTTAGCCTGCCCTCTGGAAAAATCTGTCTCATTGTCTGTGACTTTTCTCCTGTCCCTGACTCAAAAGAACAAATTCTATTTCAACATCTATAGCAAGTATGTTCCGATTCACTGAGTGTTCCCGTGCACTATAATTACCCTGCCATTAGGAACAAACGTCAGCCCTAAAAACAAAGCAGGGCTTAATTTAAAGTGCAGTAGTATCAGGTTTTTTAAAAAGGGCTCAGATAAATTAGAAGGCTTTTCATTATACAATTTTATATTCTGAAAACGTTCATCTAAAAACAAGCCTGTTAAAAAACATCTATAAACACATTAGTGAGGTGAGTTTATGAGGATGAATGGACAAGTTAAAAATCAAAGAGTGCTTCTCAGATGCCAGTCTGTTGAGCAGTGACAGCCCACTGTGAAATGCAAAAAAAAGAAAAACAAACATGGGCAACATATTAAATATTTCATAAAACTTTACTCATCCATTATGGTCCAACTCAAACATAATCTCTGTGAGGAGGTCTTTCCGCATTTATTATGGAAGTACCGCCATCTTTCTATCATCCCCTATGGAGTCACATACAACATTACAGCACAAAACACACTACACGTGACCACTGAACAAATACTGTATCCACACTAGGTATCCACACATATCAAACACTGTATCCACACATATCAAGTACTGTTATCACACATAACAAGTACTGTATCCACAGTAGGTATCTACACATAACAAGTACTGTATCCACACTAGGTATCCACACATATCAAATACTGTTATCACACATAACAAGTACTGTATCCACAGTAGGTATCCACACATAACAAATACTGTATCCACACTAGGTATCCACACATATCAAACACTGTATCCACACATATCCACACCCTGAGATTATGACAGGCGAGACAGAATCTTCTTTGCTTAGAAGACTGCTTTCTTTCTCTCCCTAGATAGGGCACCACATCGCGTCTTCGTCCTAGCATAAGTCCTTCTCGGGCTTTGTTATGTGTTTGTCAAATGCTTAGACGAAGCCCTAGTCTCAGTTTCCTCATAACGACCTGGCAAGGTGGAGAGCAGGAATACTACATATTCATTTTCATGTGAGGAAATCAGGTTCAAAGCACTGTGACTTCCCTAAAGTCTCCCAGCAAGTAAGTGCATGCCTGGGACCCAGTCCGTTTTGAGAGGCAGAGTCCTCCAAAGCGCCACAAGTTAAGCAAAGCGGGATAGTAGGCTGTACACTCCAAACTGTTGGAGGCTGTAATTCTCCGCACCCACCCCAGAGCAGTATCTTTTTTTTTTTTTAATTTTTACAATGTTGTGCTGGTTTCTGCCCTACACTTTCATAGCAGCACTATTTACAATAGCTAGGACATGGAAGCAACCTAGATGACCATGGACAGATGAATGGATAAAGAAGATATGGTACATATACACAATGGAGTATTACTCAGCCATAGAAAAGAAAGAATTTGAGTCAGTTCTAGTGAGATGGATGAACCTAGAGCCTGTTATACAGAATGAAGGAAGTCAGAAAGAGAAAAGCAGTATTTTTATAATTGAAAGAATTTTCAGTTTCCAGCTCATCTGAGAAGGCTGTGACTTATATCTGATCACGATGGGAAATGCTGCCTACTTCTCAGGACTGGGCCTTGTCCCCTCCTACCCAAAGGCTCTAAACACAGTGGAGCCCCAGCACTTCAGGCTCTAATTGGATTTCTGGGCCTGATATCCTTGTTTCAGAGACTCCAGACCAATGGGAACCCACCCTTGTCTTACCATCCCTTCTGGAGCTCTGGAAAAGGGGTCAAGTTAAAGGGACTGAATGGAATAGTAATCAAGTAGCAGGGACTTACGTACTGTTCCTCCACAGAAACATGGGGTTTGGGAAGGAGAGATGTGGACCCCAGAGGAATCAACTGTATCATTAGCAGAGAAAAGAACTTGAGGTAAAACGCTTTCCCAATGGTCCTGAAAGAACACCAAGCAGGCAAACTCTCTTTAACAGGCACAGCGTTTATAAAGGAAATCTTGCTTCAAGGGCTCCAGGAGTTCACCCTTGAGCATATGCCCATAGTGATCGCTACTAGAGATGAAGTCTCCTTCTGAGAGGGAAGGAAGGAAAGTTCACATGGTATTTATAGACTAGTAAGCTGGTGGAATATAAAATCTGGCATCCAGTGGCAAACACAACTTCGGATGTTAAAACCAGGTGGCTATTCACATCAGAACTGCTACTGCACTCTCAGTTCCAAAACACTGAAAAGCAGGTTAGGTAGGATCTAGCAGTACACGTAATAATCTCACCCAGAGCTATTTATGCAGGGCACACAGGAACGGCCCACAGAAATCAAATAACTCTGCACGTAAGGAGTATAGAAACGCTAAGTATATGATTAAGGGATTTTGCACCTAAACCGCAGGGAAGACCCTGCAGGAAGGGGCCCTCCCTTCAGGAAAATGCTTTATTCAGCTGCTTTATTCATGTTGTCTTCACATTTAAAGCCCACCATAATACTACTGTTATTTACTGACTTCGAACTGTAGTGTTTCACAGGAAGGTAGACAGAAGGGGAGAATGGAGCAGAGACCAAATAAATTAAAATGTCACACTTAGCATTAAATTATTTAAAACACTGATCTCTAGATTACATTCCGAATCACTGGCAACACGCACACAGAGCACTGAACCACCCAATCCACTGATAAGGCTGCCTGTCACATTCCTCTGATTTAGAACTTTTTTTTTTCATGTACACAAATATTTTTGTTCAGCACAGAATGTATCCAGGAAGATGGAGATAAAGATCAACTGTAGAAGAATAAGAATTTTAATCTTAACGATCAAACAAGTGGGCTAGGGTCCTAACAATATTTCTAGATCTAATCAAAGTCATGACCCTGAGAGCAAAATTAACTTTCCCAATCAGGTCACGGGATTAGAGCCAAACTGGCAAACGTCATAGGGAAGCTAAGGTTCAGTGTGAGCAAAGCTGAAACAATTCTAACTAGAACTACCCTGTCCCCCAACGTTGTCAGCACAAAGGGAGGGGGTCATCACCATTTATGAGGGTTAATTAGTGCTAGGCACTTTACAGACATAACATTTCATATAATCTTTATCATAATCTCCTGTTAAATATTATCTCTGTTGTGCACATGAGGAAATAGAAACTCAGAGAGGCTGATGACTCGGCTAATGCCACTGCTCGTAGAATCAGAACTGGTACTCAGTCCATCTGACCCTAAGATCCTTCTCTATTCAGAGATTCTGTGATTACAACTGTTAATTCACACCTGCCATTCTACTGAATATTGTGTGTAAGGCACTAAGCAATTTACAAACATCTTCTCATTTAATTTAATCATTACCATAGCAATATGAGGTGTTAATATTCCCATTTACACATGAATATATTGAGGTTAGAAGGGTTAAGCAGCTTGCAAGGTCATCCAAAGAATAAGGGAAAAGTGGGGATTCAAATCAAGTTCTCTTTGACCTAAAAATCCATGGTGCCCTCTACTAAGACTGTTCCATCCACTGACCACAACATAACTGAATGGAGTCCATTGGCTGTGTCATTCGCAGATATCCACTCATAAGATTACTAATGAATATCAATCCCGATAAACACCTGCGGCACACGAAGCACTGCAGAATGCACCCTATCCATTTCTTTTATTATTGTCAAATTCTTTAACATCTTCTAAACCATGACAAAAGATTGAATTATTTGGATTATCAGCAAAATTATCTTGGATTTACAGCAGCTTTAACTACACGAATCAATTTCCAACTAGCTCAGAATTGTACTTTTACTAGACAGTGTTGCTCATGTATGCTCAGTCATGTCCGAATCTTTGCTACCCTATGAACTGCAGCCTACCAGGCTCCTCTGTCCATGGGATTTTTCCAGCAAGAATACTGGAGTGGATTGCCATTTCCTTCTCCAGGGGAGCTTCTGGACCCAGGGATCAAACCTGCATCTCTGGTGTTTCCTGCATCACAGGTGGATTCTTTACCGCTGAGCCACCTGGGAAGCCGAACCAGTATTACCAGGCAGTATAAGCGGGGTGGTTAACATGACTGGCTCTGTCTACTCATCTATAAAATGGGGATGACATTACTCATCATAAATGTGTACAGCACTGACACATAATCGGCACAGAACATTGCTACTGCCCTCTTCTTTTGGAATTGGGTCTTTCGCGTCTTTCAGAGCTGGTAAGAACAAAAATCTAAGAAACTAATGAACTAATTAAAATTGTGTCATAAGACACAGAAACAGAAGCCTGGAATCAAACATCTGATTTTGGGGAGGTCTGATACCTGATTTCTAAACAAACCAGATATATCTCCAGGTGGCGCTAGTGGGATAAGAACCTCCCACCAATGCAGGAGACATAAGAGACGTGGGTTCGATCCCTAGGTCAGGAAGATCCTCTGGAGGAGGGCAAGGAAACACACTCCAGTATTCTTGCCTGGATAATCCCATGGACAGAGGAGCCTGGCAGGCTACAGTCCATGGGGTCGCAGAGTTGGACATGACTTTTTTTTTTAAGCACACATGCATAAAAAAATTAAAATATTCCTCAGTGTATGAAGGAAGAATTTAAGAAAAGCACTGTGGGAATTAATTAATGGAGAAAGAGAAGTAAAAGATGCAGCATAGTTAAGCAGGGAATGAGGAGAAGCATGGCAACTCACTAAAAATAACTCAATCACAAAACCAAGAGGAAGCTGCATTGAGGTAAAAATGAATATGTATCCTGGGAATGGAAATTTCCACCAACCGAAAGAGGAAGCTTTCTTCTATTAGAAGGCTTAGAATTTTAAGGAGGTACATCTCCCCTGACGCCTCTCCAAAAGGAGTAGGTGGGATTTCAGTTTACCCAGGGTGTTGGGTCCAACAATAACAACAACAAAAAAAACATCAAATAGGACCCTTCAGTTCAAATTATAGGGAGAACTTGGTAAGGTTTCCCCCTGGTATCTCTGATGTATCTCTGCCATCAACATTCAAAAGGAAATGCAACATTTCTAGGACTCGATTTTCTTGGAAAATGTAGAATTTGGCTGGCCTCTCAGACAGGTTCCTTTAATTGGGGAAGGTAATTTTTTGTAACATAAATGTTTAACGCATAACTTAATACATACTTATAAGGGATGTATACTTCACAAACTTTATAAAGCACTCCTCTCTCCTTCATATATAGATATTTGTCATTCATGGGATAGCCTTTAAAGGGTCAGAAATGTTTTCCCAAACTAATTATATTAGAATATGTTTGTTCCACTTCTTAGTAAACTTCTTTCAAAGAAGCTTTTTGAATCTATCAGATTTCCTCAAGGCAAATATTCGGACAGTTTTCTCTAATACTTAAAAAAAGAAAATAATGAAATTGACATATTTTCTGGGTGCTAATCATCTTAAGGCAAGTCTCAATTATGCTAATTTCTACCAAGGCAAACAATATCCACTGCAGAGAAATTAGTTATCACTTCCTCTCCCAACAATCATTTTAAAATCCAACATAGTAGACCCTCATTCTTATGAGACTCAGCCCCAATTAGAAGTAAAAAACAAGTTTAACATTATTTGGGAGGGGTAGTGGTTTCTTTAGATAAACTGACCTGTAACCAAGCTGAATTCATTTTTTTAATTAATTTTTATTGGCATATAGTTGCTTTACAACTATATGTGTTGCTGTAAATGCTTTACATATAGTTTCTATATGTAAAAGTAGAAACACATAGTGTTAGTTATATGTTAGTTTCTACTGCGTAGCAAAATGAAGCAGCCATACACACACATTTATCCTCTTCCTTTTGGACATGCTTCCCATTCGGGTCACCACCCAGCATTAACTAGAGGTCCCTGTTCTATACAGAATGTTCTCAGTCATCTATTTCATACCTTCCCAGGTGGCACTAGTGATAAAAAAAACCCGCCTGCCAATGCAGGAGACGCAAGAGATCCCTGGTTTGATCCCTGGGTCAGGAAAATCCCCCGGAGGAAGGCATGGCAAACCACTGCAGTATTCTTGCCTGGAGAATCCCATGGACAGAGGAGCCGGGCAGGTTATAGTCCATGGGGTTGCAAAGAGCTGGATACCATTGAAGTGACTTAGCATGCACACAGCACCAATAGTGCATATGTGTCAATTCCAACCTTCCAATCCATCCTACCCCCTCTTTCCTTGATATCCATATATTTGTTCTTTACGTCTGTATTTCTATTTCTGCTCTGCAAATAAGATCATCTATACCATTTTTCTACATTCCACACATACATGCTAATATACTTCATTTAAATTTCTGCTAAGTTAACAACCACATAAACCTTAAGAAATCATCAGGCTCACTTCTACTTGTTCATACTATCTTTATTTTGATCACCTTTGTACCTCTTAAGCCCAATAGTGTACTGATATGATGAATCGCAAACACTTTAAAAATCTAGGCATTATTGGCTAACATCTATTTTAACTAAATCACTAAACCTTTTCTCTAAAAAATACAACCTCTGACTTTTCCAGTGTCTTATAAATGTGTTTGTGTTAATAAAAGGCTTCCACACAGAGATTTTCAATGGAGTGATGTAGAAAAAGGCTTTTGAAGTCAGATAGCTCTGGGGTAGGATCTGGACTCTGTCACATACCAAATAGTTTTATCCTCATGGCCAAGATGAGGAAATGCCCTCGAGAGATGAAGCAATCTGCTTAGGATGGAACAGCCAATGAGAACTCCAACCTGAGCAGTGCGACTCCAGGCAGCCCAAAGATGTAACTTACCAATGAAGCTTAGCAAGAATTCTCTGTAGTTGTTGAATATTTCTCTGAAGACATCTTTGTTGCATTGAAAGCAACCATATTCCCTAGGCTCTCTCCCAGTTGTAAAGAACTTTTTAAGGGCCTAAAGTATTCAAGAACAACCAAACACAGCCTACCTACTCTCGAGGGGCCCACATAAAGGAGTATAGTCTATCAGGAGTGCTTCCCAACCAGAGACTACCAATGGATTCCTCATGCGCCAAGATACAAACCCCCTGCTCTGTGCATCCACGCCAACCCAAGCTCCCCTGCCATTGCTAGTCTTGAGCAAGCTTGTCTATGAACCCCAATGTGCCTAGCCAAAGTGATCATTTTCTACAGGTCCTGTGAAGCGAGCAAAGGATGAGAAGTGCACTATGGTAATAGAGGGGCTGCCAGCAAGAGGGGCTGGTCTGCTCTGCCCACACCAAGTCATCCAGACAAAGCACTGCCAAGGAGAACCGAGGGACTTCTCTGGGTGACCTAGACAAGTCCCGAGATCCCTTCTGGTTCTCAACTCCATGAAGGTGAAATATAATTGATTAACGAAATTTTTCTAAGGATGGAACCTGCTCAGGACTCCCAGGGTAACCCAGAGTTTGGAATTAAAGCTAAGTTCTATGTGACACGCATCAGCAATGAGGAATAGAGCCTATTTTTGAGAACACCTACGAATGTGATCTTTTTTAGCCTTCTTAGCTTGTTTCTTCCCCTCCTCTACTGTGAAAAGCCCATAAAATGGTATTATGGCTGCAAATTAAACCTAAGTTCCTCTGGGCTCCACCCAACAAGCACACAATCTGATACTTCCAGCCCTCCAACCCACCTTCACCCACAGCCGTTGTCTGTCTTTACATTTGGGGTGTGACACCAGGAGGAAAAAATGAAAAAGATCCTCAGGCATGATAGGAACCAACATACTAAGTTAAGAGAGGAGGGAAAACAAGAGCCAGGAGAAAGTTTGGGTGCTACTTCTTACTTGAGAAAGTAGCTCCTTACTGTTGTTGTTGGTTTCTGTTACTGAAACAAGAGCCTTGGTTGTGTGTCACCGGTCCACTTTCTGAGTTCAGCGTGGAGTGGGCTTGATCCAAAGACCAAACCCCTTTTTGTGCTACCAGGGTGATTTTGCTTCCTGAAAAGAATAGTTGTTGAAATGTAGCAGAGGGAGGGAAAGAGAGGAGGGAGAAGACAGAGATTCCTTCCAGGATGAGACCGACACATTTTTTAAAGTATTTTTTTTTTTAATTTCACTTATTTATTTTTTTATTTCTGGCTGTGCTGGGTCTTCATTGCTGTCTCAGGCTGTCTCTAGTGGTGAGCAGGGGCTACTCGTTAGTTGTGATGCGTGGGCTTCTCATTCTGGTGGCTTCTCTTGTTGCAGAGTCTGGGCTCTAGGATCGTGGGCTTCAATAGTTGTGGTTCCCGGGTTCAGGTGCTCTGAGGCATGTGGTATCTTCCAGGACCAGAGATTGAACCCGTGTCTCCTGTACTGGCAGGCAGATTCCTAGCCACTAGACCACCAGGGAAGTCTTGAAACATTTTAATATTGCCTGAACAAAAACAGCCAGAGGATTTCTTCAGCCCATGCTGAAGGTCTGCTCTTTCATCTCGTCTCCTCTTCCCTACAAACGACAGATGCCCCACGGCCGGCTTTTTCCTACCCTTCGGGTCTCAACTCAGAGGTTCTGTCGTGGGAGGGACCTTCTGAGATTCCTTCTCCTTCCACACCCAAGTCACTCAACCTCACTGCCTCAGTTTCTTGACTTCACAGAACTTGGTATCTTGTGGGCAGTTTCTTTTTCCTTGATTACAGCTGCTGCCCCTTCTTAGAACAGATGTTCCAGGATCCTCATCTGCCTTGTCACAGCTGCATTCCCAGCACACAGACCAGTGCCTGCCACTGTTGAATGATCAATAAACATCCAAGGGAGAGAGACAGCTAGAGGGATAAGGGAGCGGGACAAGGCCCAGGAAGGCAGAGGGGAGGCAGAGGCAAAAAGTGGTTAACAACGAGTCAACAGGGCAACGGAGCAGGATGGCACAGGTCAGGTTGATTTTTCAACCTTCACCGAAGCCCGTTGCTAAGTCATGGGCTCCTAGGGGGTGGGCAGGACTGGGTTCGAAGCCACTCTGCCTCAGACCACACAAGTGATGGCTTCTCTTTATGCTGAGTATTTTTACTGGGCAGTCAACTTTGCCACACACTCTGCTACACTCCCCATGTGTGTGCACCTTCCAAATCTTCACGCTGACCACTCCCATTTCTTCCCATCTCAGATTCAACCTTTACTCTCAACTGATAGTTATCACCTACATAATAAAGAAAAGAGATGCCATGATGAAAGAATTACCCTACCTTTACAATAACTCCACCAACTTAGCTGTATCTATTCCACATACTCTGCCTTCCAGCTGGTTACAATGCCAACAGTATTCCTTCTGCTAAGGCCAACCTCCCCACCCCTTCTCATCTACCAACGCTGTCTCTCCTGCATCGTCCTCTTTTTTCCTGCATCATCAGCACCTCCCTTTCTGTTGGATCATTCACATCCTATTTTTTTCCCCTTGTAGCCCTGCTGGGCTTTGGTTCCCACCACACTGCTATCCTTGGATTTTTTGAATTCTTCCCATAGGTAATGGGAGTCACTGGGAGCATCTCTGTAGGCAAGCAGTACGTTCAGATCTGCACTTTACAAAGACAAGGGACACCACGTATGCACTATATGTTTTAAATCAGTCCTTTCTCAGTCGCTTGCAAAGACAGAACTGGAAAAGAAAGCCTTCTGCATACCTACTTTCTCTCTGCCAGCCCACTAGAAAGCAATGAGCACTACTCTTGGCACCTGAGCAGGGGGAAAAGGGTTTTCCTTGACTATGGTTTTGGACCAGAGTAGGGGCTTCCCTAGTGGCTCAGATGGCAGAGAATCCGCTTGCATCACTCCCTGGGTTGGGAAGACCCCCTGGAGAAGGGACTAGCTACCCACTCCAGTATTCTTGCCTGGAGAATTCCATGGACAGAGGAGCCTGGCAGGCTACAGTCCATGGGGTCACAAAGAGTCAGACACAACTGAAGTGACTAACGTCTAGGGAAGATCCAGGGCAAAGAGGATTACCGTGCACACACCTCCCACCCCATCCCACCTCCCCCCGCAACCAGAAGGGCTGCCATTCCTCTAGAGGCCAAGAGGAAGTGGCCAGGCACTGCTGTCTTTGGCTGCGGCAGACAGCTACCTGCCTAAGGAATGGCCAGAGGAAGGGTGAATCCAGGGCTGTGGAAAAAGTTCACCCACTGTGTCTGGAGACAGTTCAGAAATAGACCATTACATATGGTTCCTCACTCTACAGACTCGAGCAAACGAAAGCATGTGCCTCTTGGGTCTGACTTGGATATCATTGATCCTGAGCTCTAGTGCCAAAATTCCATGACTTAATTAAGGTGTAAAAAAATATTCTGAGACTTGTCTTTTGATATCAAATACAATCATGAAAACCAGCAAGTTTATTATTCCATACTCTATTTTCCTTCATGAAAACCAGGAAAAGCAATGCAAAAGAGTTCCTAATAATCTTAAAGATTTTGCAAAACTCTCATGTTCTCCATTTATCTTCACCAAATATCTTAACTCACCAAAAGCCTATAAATTTTGCAAGAATGTAGGGCTGTATTTTCCCTTCTTCCTTGCGGATGCACCAGCTCTCAAAAGAAAGAATGATGAATGGGTATAGTTATAAATACTCCAAGGCTAATGAGAACCGAAGATGAACTGTAGAAAAATCTGGTATTTGGGGAGAGCTGCTGCCATGTGCTGGAGTTAACAGGTCCTGACCTCATGTAAATTCCAGAGCTATTTTATCAGATAGGAAAATGAAAGCCACAAAGTACTCACAAATTACTGTACATTCAAACTTTACCAAATATTTTTTAGTCAAAAGAAGCCTGTTTTTCAAAATATAAGTAACTGACTGCTAATTGAAATATAAATTACATTTATGGACACTTTAAGGATTTTAATAAAATGGTTGTTCGTCACTTCATTAGCTGGGCAGGAAAGAGAAACATTAATCAAAGTTCCGCAAACAGTAAAATATGAAGAGGAACTCAGAGTGCAGAACATTCAGTGGAACAGGAGGCAGACTTGATTGACTGGAAACTTTCTTATTTTCTGATAGACACTTTTGTGCAGTATTACCTGTACCAAAAGGTTCCCAAGATCACAGATTAAAGGTGGATGCTGCCAGATTTAGCAGCATCCCCCAAAAAAATCACCAGTTAAATATGCATTCCAGATAAACAATAGATCATTTTTTTAGTATAAGTGCATCCCATTCCACATGATGTACTTACACTAAAAAAATCATTCATATTTTTAATATACTGTATTGTATTCTATCTGGCAGGTGGTCTGCTAAGTCGCTAGGACATTTCAAATGAATACTGGAAGAATAGCAAATCCCTCTAGGTACCTTGAGTTGCCCTCAGACCAAAATCCAGAAACTCTTTGATGCCAGATGGCACTAAATATGACTAAGCAGACACCTCAACCCAACACCCACAGTGTCCATGGCAACACGTTCAGAAACTGTCTGCCTGCTTTCCTAATTTAAGTTGGAATCATACAATCACAGAATTTTAGAATTGGAGACTTGCATAGATTCCTTCTTTTTATTTTTTTTTAAGAAAAAAAATTATGTCATCCTCAGCGCAAAGAACTTTCCTACAACCAATTACCAACGTGGGAGTGAGAAGAGTGATGCAGGCACCACATTTAACCACAGAAGAGCCGAGAAGAGTCCAGGGCCCCTCCAGTCCCAGAATTCATTTATTTTCTCAGTGTTAGCAACTTGTTCAGGGCCCTTTTCACAAGTGGTGATATAAGCAAAGGAGAACTGGACTGTGAGCTCCCTGAGGACAGAATGGGTATTAAATTCATCTGTGTAACCCAAGAGTTTGGCATTTGGTGGGCACTCAATGAATGTTTGATGAATGAATGAGTGATGGTGTGTATAGTCTTAAGTCACTGATACCAAATGTGTGTTGGCTGGGGAGAGACAGATAGGGAAAAGCTAAAGGCAGGGAGACCTGAGGGCAGGGCGATGGGGGAAGGCAGGATCGTCACAGCTCCTGCCCCAGGTCCCCCTTCCTTTTGTGCATCTGATCCCCGAGTAGTGATGCGAAGATCTCCACACTCCTTGCCTGTGGGTTTTCAAGAAGGCAACCTGATCTCAGCCCACTGTCTGCTCAGCCCCAGTTGCTTGCCTTCTCTAGGTTCTCCTTACCCATCACAGGCATGGGTAGTAGCTCATAGGTCTCACTGACCTACAGAAATAACTGCAAACTGAGTGTGTGTGGTGGGGTGGGGGGTGGATGCGGGGGGCGGTGGGAAATGAACAGAATACAAAAAGAAATGAGAACTACCAAATTGGCAAATGTTTGCCTAAGTGTCTACAAAATATTACTTTAAGTCAACAAAAAAATGCAGCTCAATGCTCAAATGGTTAAATATAAATTAGGCTGAATATAAGATAAGGGTACATGCGTGAGTGCTAAGTCACTTCAGTTGTGTTCGACTCTTTGCAACCGGATGAACTGCAGCCCACCAGGCTTCTTTGTCCATGGGATTCTCCAAGCAAGAATACTGGAGTGGGTTGCCATGCCCTCCTCCAGGGGATCTTCCCAACACAGGGATCGAATCCATGTCTCTTACATCCACCTGCACTGGCAGGCAGGTTGTTTACCACTAGCGCCACCTGGGAACCTGGGAAGTTCCATAAGATAAGGGTGTTGTGTTAGTTGCTCAGTCATGACCAACTCTTTGAGAAGATAAGGGTACATTTTGTTAATTATCATACACCAAGAAGTATGACCAGGCTTCCCTGGTGGCTCAGATGGTAAAGAATCTGCCTGCAATTCAGGAGACCTGGGTATGATCTCTGGGTCGGAAAGATCTCCTGGAGAAGGGAATAGCTACCCACTCCAGAATTCTTACCTGGAGAATTCCATGGGCAGAGCAGCCCAAACAAATATAGTCAGTCCACAGGGTCACAAAGAGTCAGACACAACTGAGCGACTAACACTTCATTTCACTTCACGAAGTACGACCAGCCCTGTCCATGTTCCCTCCTCCTTCCATCTGAAGCTATTCGAATGTAACTTACCTGGTCGCTCATCTCCCACAGCATTTAGAAAAAGAATCATTTCTCCTGGTCCCTTTTAACTTCCTATCCTCTTCCTTCTCAACACTACTCATTGCATTAAAGCCCTGATTTTAAATGCTGCTTCATGCAGCAAATTTGTAGGATTTCATACAATCTTCTATAGTGATATACCATATGGGACAGCTAGAGAATTCAGTGTAAGTTTGTTGGGGGAAATTCTAATGACTAAAGCACAAAAAGAGTCACAAATACTAAAAACAGCTTTTAAGGCATGCTCATCACTTGTAAATTACTGTGTTCAGTGGGGGTACTGACACCTCACAACACCCACTGAAGTGGGTGGGATCTATTACCATCCTCCTCTTACAGACTAGGGAACTGAGACTTAGAGGAGGCGAAGTATCTTGCCAGAGGTCACACTGAGCCAGGATCTAAACTTGGACAACCCGGTCCTATCTGGAGGGGTGGAGGAGGGCAGGGAAGAGGTATTCCTGGGAGGTGGAAAAACCTGAGTAAGGTTAGAACAGAGAGGAGCAAGCTGGCTAGAGCTCAGGGGCAAGGCAGGCCCCAATCCATATTTTAAAAGATCAGGGTTAGCATTAACTTGCCCCTTTACAATGCCCTTCCTCACATATTGTCCAATTTAATCTCACATCCACAGTGAGGTCAATAGGACTGACCGGGATTGACATCTGAGAACATGTGACCCAATCACATGGGATGGAGCCAGCAGTCACAGTAAGTGTCCAGGATACATGCACGAGCCTTGTTCCACTCAATGAGACCAGATGAAAACAATGGCGCAACACTTAGTAGAAAATAGTAAAGACTAAGATACATTTTTTTTTTAATTTTAGAAATGCGAGATGACCATAAGTTCAACACGTGCTCACAAATACTATGCTTCAGCCAGTGCTTCTTTAAGATACAGACTTAGTTAGAAGGCATACAGACAGCCAAGGGGCACATGCAAAGTTGTTCAACACTGCTATTGGAGAAATACAAATCAAAATTGCAATGAGGTATCACCTCGCATCAGCCAGAATAGCTCTCATCAAAAAATCCACAAAGAAATGCTGGAGAGGATGTGGAGAGAAGGGACTCCTACACTGTTGGTGGGAGGGAAAATTGGTACAGCCACTATGGAGAATAGTATGGAGGGTCCTTAAAAAACTAAAGATAGAGCTACCATATGACGCTGCAATCCCACTTCTGGGTATATATTTGGAGGAAAATATGACCCCAAAAGATACACAAACCTGAATGTTCATTGCAGCACTGTTTACAATAGCCAAGACACGGAAGCAACCTAAGTGTCCACGGACAAAGGAATGGGTAAAGAAGATGTGGTACATATATACAATGGAGTATTACTCAGCCATTTAAAAGAATGAATTAACAATGCCATCAGCAGCAACACAGATGGACACAGTGATTATTATGTTGAATGAAGTAAGTCAAAGACAGAGAAGGAGAAATATTGTATGACATTCCCCATATGTAGAATCGAAAAAGAAACGATACTGATGAACTTACAAAACAGAAAGAGACTCACAGACTTACAGAATGAACGTAAGGTTGCTGGTGGGAAGGATGGGGAGAAGGGATAGTTAGGGAGTTGGGGATGGATACGTATACCCTGCTATACTTAAAATGGATAGCCAACAAGGACCCACTGTATAGCACAGGGAACTCTACTCAATGTCATGTGGCAGCCTGGATTGGAGGGGAGCTTGGGGAGAATGTACATATTTATAGTATGGCAGAGTCCCTTCACCGTTCACCTGAAACTATCACAACATTGCTAATTGGCTATACCCCAATACAAAATAAAAAGTTAAAAACAGATGAACATGTAATTAAGAAACTATGGTCCATAATGGCCCTTCCATGACCATGAAGTCAGAAAGACCTCAGTTTCATTTCCAGCACGTCCACTTACTAGCTGCATGGCCATGGACTGGAAATTACTTCCCTCTCAAGTGCAGTTTCCCCATCTTCCAACTGCGGCAGTAAACTCATCCTGGAAGGACTGCTGGGAGACTGAATGGGAAAACGCAGGTTTTGAGGCTGGCACAAAGCCTGGCACACTCTGTTAATGCTGGGCTTTATTAACTCTTGTTACAGCTCTCTCCCAAGGTCAGAACACTGTTATTCTAGACACCACACTCAACTTGTGGTTCCACATTTTGTGAGAGACAGGGAAAATTTATAAAATGTTTGGGAAGGGTTATTAGGAGACAAGGTTTGAGAAGGCAGTAGTTTCATGAGTATGGACACCTGAAGTCTGAGTCTTCCCAGTTTTGTCACTGCCTCGCTCTGTGATCTTAGCCAAGGCACAACTTACCTGTGGTTTAGCTTCCACTTGTAAAGTGATGAGGGTTAAGATATAAATTCTAATTGACTTCTAAAGTATCATTCATCTCCAAAAGTCTTTAAATATTATGAATCCTGCCTAATGAGAACCTTTTAAAGGAAGTAGATTTTCCAAAGGAAGACAGAATTCAGAAGCTCCACGATACAGTTTTTAAAATAATAAAAGCAGTCACATAAAAGAAGAGTACACTGAAAGTGATTTAGAAGAAACAAGGAGAAAAGTAGGCCCAGCAGGAGAGACGCTCAAAGGAAAGCAGATTTTGGCTTAAGCTAAGGAAAAAGGAATTTTCCAACAACAAAAATTATTCAATAATGGATATGTGATCATTCAAGATTCTGAGATCCGCAAGGGCAGGACAATACTGTATTCGCCTTGTATTCTTAAGTCCAGGAAGTGGCACAAAGGAAACACTGAAGAAATGATGGAGAGATGGATGGATGGGTCCGTGGAAGAGTAGATGGGTGGGTGGATGGGTGGGTGGGTGGATGGGTGGGTAGCTCGGTGGACAGATAGATGGAAGGGTAGGTGAATACTGGGTGGATAAGTGGATGAATGCATGGAAGGAGAGGAAGGAAGAAGGGGATAAAAGAGGAAAGAAGGAGCTGCCTTAAGAGGTAGTGAACCTCCCTTTGCTGGGTGTGTTCAGACATAGGCAGCTAGATGGCTATCTGTAAGGGGTGCTACAGAATGGATATCTATCCTGTGTAGGAGGTTCCACTAAAAGTCTATGTGATATTTACTTCCTCATTTTCTCCCCACTAACTCATCCTACATAATTTTGTCAGAATACTCTTCCTAAAGGACAGTTCTTTTGATGTCACCCTCCTACTCAACAAATTTACTAGTTCCCCATTGCCTATTCAATTAAGTCCACAAACCTGATGTCTGAGGGCCCTATTTGGCTTTGCCTTAAGGACTTTTATTCATTTTTCAAAATCCAACCTGGATATATCCACCATCAAGCAAATGACCACTCTTCTCCTTTCCCCCATATTTTATCTGAACCGTGCCACTGCTGTGTATTATTACACCCCATTATAATGCATTTGGTGAAAGTTCTTCTCTTTTGTGAAGCTGTGAAGCCCTTGCATGGGGGAGGAATCTTTACCTCTGTGCTTCCAATGAATAGCGGAGCACCTGCCTTTCAGCAGTTATTCAATAGTAATGAAATAGGAATTACTTCTTATTTATCTGAAACCAGGCATTCTGTTAAATTCCTGATAGGTACTATCTGCTTGGATCTTTATAACAACTCTGTGGTCTCCATTAAATAATGAGGGAAATGAAAACTGAAGGGAAGATAAATAATTTGCGCAAGACACAAAGTCAAGTAGATGGTGGGGGCTGGATTCAAATCTTGTACTGCATACTGTAAAGTCCTGGATAGGAACTGTTCTACAGTGCTGCTTTCTGGGCAGCAAGACCATCCTTGACAGTCCAAACATGCTGTCCATTCACTCATTCAGCAAGCATTTACGGAGCCATTGAGGGACAGGTCCTGTACACGGAGATCCCACCCTCAAGAAGCTTACAGTTCACTGTGTGAAACAGACAAATCAACAATGACCGTGCAGTGCAAGCAGGCTATAAGGAGGTACACGTGTGCAAGCCAAGTCAGTCGTGTCGAACTCTTTGTGACCCTATGGACTGTAGCCTGCCAGGCTCCTCTGTCCATGGGATTCTCCAGGCAAGAATACCGGAGTGAGTTGCCATGCCCTTCTCCAGAGGATCTTCCCAACCCAGGGACTGAACCCATGTCTCTTATGTCTCCTGCATTGGCAGGTGGGTTCTATACCACTGAGCCACATGGGAAGTCCATAAGAAAGGTAGGTATCAGTCAAATTGAGGAGACAGGAACTATTAATTATAGCAATGATTTCCAATTAGCAAGTGCCCACTGCATGCTAAAGAAGTGTGCTGAAATCCAATCACAAGGCTTTACAAATAAGCTGTGATCAAGGTTACAAATTAGGCTGATCAAGGTTACAGTGCAATTGGTGGTTCAGACAGTATTTTCTTATGTCCAAGTTTTGCTCTTCTTCTAGATGTGAGCCCTTGAGCAAGTTACTCACACTTTTTGCCCCTTAATTTCCCCATCTGTAAAACGAGAATAATAGTAGTTCCTACCTTGAAGGGATGCTGTCATTTTTAAAGACTAAACCTATGCAAGGCACTAAAAATGCTGCCTGGTATACAGTGTTACATAAATCTCATTTATTATTAAGTAACTTGACCAAGAGCATTGCAAGTAAATGCCTGATTCCAGTACCCACAAGTAAATGCCTGATTCCAGTACCCACATCCATCCACAAGAGCCTTCCTTCAGAACATACCTAAGACATGGTGATGCTTGAGCTGGGCTTTGAAAGGCCACTGATAAGAGCAAGGAGGGTATGATCAGCTATGGGAACGACCAATATTCCACACACCTTACTGTTGCACTTCTGCTCATTCTTTCCTCTGCCTGATATTCCTTCTCCAGCAATCCTGACCCCCTGAGATCCTACCCATCAGCCAACGAAGCCATCCTATTCGACTTCTTCCATGAACGTGCCTCTGATCTCCTCCCCCTGTACTGGGTTGATACCTCTCTGGTCAGGGTTAGTCTTGGGTATGCAGGTGACAGTTACACACTTTCACCCATACAAGTATGCACACACATGCATGCATATGAATAGACACACCTTCCAGGCCTCCAGAATGCCTCACACTCATGGAGCAGATAATTTCTAAAGCCCCACAGATAATGCTCATCAGCTCAAGTTCAGAGATTTTGTTATACTAATTACCATTCCAGAGCTGAATTTAGAAACCATTCTCAAACTGCAGACAGCTCCACTGTAAACAATATTGCCTACTCATCCGAACTTATCGTGAATATCTCACTGATGGGGGAGGCAAATTCTGATTTATTATTTAAAACTGCCACTCCATCTAAATAGTTAAAAAACGGACAAGGAAAACTTGAAACTAAAGAAACTTTTATCCTCTCCAATACACGTTTATCTGAAATTGTCGTATTTACTTTCTTGGCTTCCTTGTAAGCTGGGGTGGAAAAAAACCGGCAAGGAATTTTATATTAAAAATTATCAGAAGCATAATAAAAATTTCCTAATGACAGCCTATGTCAACTGTTGCTTTATTTTAAAGACTGAAGGAATTTTGTTTTTCTCATGGCCAACTTTTGATCAAACACCGCAAGAATGCAATCAAGCTAAAATGTAATAGCCAGTCAGAGGGAAAATGCACCCAAAATGGTGAAACTGTATTAATGGATGAAATGGACAAATATAAATTCCATTTCTTTCCTTCTTTCAATCTAATTATAGAAGGGGCAGGCAGAT
Source organism: Bison bison bison (assembly GCF_000754665.1). Lineage (NCBI taxonomy): Eukaryota > Metazoa > Chordata > Mammalia > Artiodactyla > Bovidae > Bison > Bison bison. Next base: position 6,541,839 of record NW_011494894.1, read on the forward strand.
TTGTGGTCACAATGTATAAATGACAGAAAAGAAGTAGAAAGATCAAGAAGATCCAAAATTAGATAATCAGCCCTCCTTCAAAGAATTAACTTGGCCTCTGAGCACTGATTAATCTTTATTTATTACAGTTTTCCTTATTTAAAAAAATCATGGGCTTATTAGAACTGAAGGGGAAATTTTATTTTATTTTTTGCTTTTGGGTTTTTTTTTAAAAGACATTAGCTTATTTTTAACAACTTCATATTAAGCAAAAGAGAAGACAAAAGTACATTTTGATGCAAAATAAGACATTTTGGGGTTCTCCAAAGCAGAAAGACTGGGGGGATGGAATATTGACCAAGGTTAAAAATAGCACGGCTTAACAGGAAGGCAAGTCTACCAAACTATGTTATTTTTTCCTCCTAACAGTCTAAAATTAGATACCTTAGCAAGGTTTTCTTTCTTTAGGTAAAAACGATACATTATCACAAACTTCCCTTTTTAACACCACTGAAGTATTTTGATTCCACAACCCCTTGACAACTAACTTCACAGCTAACTAGACCGAGAGCATTTGGATCTAATAAAATGTCGCAGCCACCCTAATGAAATCTCATCTCTTATTTGAAATATCCATCAACCCAAAGCTCTATGGACCAGTGTCCCCAAAGTAATTTTAGGTTACAAAAATTTCCTCAGCTTTCTAGCCCCAAAGATACATTGTTAGTAAAATAAATGAAATCAGCATTTTTTTAACCCTTCTTGCAAAACCTTAATCCTGGCTCTCAAAGAATAATAGGATACGTGGATACCCCAGTCCTTACCTGGGGGATCTCTGACACCATGAGATGGGGCACAGCTGCAGACCCAGATTGAAAGCCTGAATTCAAATTCTCTTCTAACATGAAGGGGTTAAAGGTGATACTCTCCAAGATCTATGCTCTCTCTTCATCTCTGCTGCTCTCTGAGCATCTGCCAGAGTGATCCTATTAAAACTAAGTCAGATCCTGTAAGTTCTGTTCTCAAAACTCTCCCTTCACCTTCCCTATCAGAGTAAAACCTTGGACAGCAAGGAGTCCATCCTAAAGGAAACTGAATACTCATTGAAAGGACTGGTGCTCAAGCTGAATTTCCAAAACGTTGGGCCATCTGCTGCCAAGAACAGACTCATTGGAAAAGACCCTGATGCTGGGAAAGATCGAGGGCAGGAGGAGAAGGGGATGACAGAGGATGAGACGGTTTGATAGCATCACTGACTGAATGGACATGAGTTTGAGCAAACTCTGGAAAATAGTGAAGGACAGGGAAGCCAGGCATGCTGCTGTCCATGGGGTTGCAAAGAGTCAGACAGGACTTAGCGACCGAACAGCAACAACCATGGCTTCCAGGCAGCTACATATTCGGGCCCCTGTGTCCTCACCTCCTGCTCCTCCCTTTGCTCACCTCCTCTAGACACACTGGTCTCTCTCTGCATTGGTTGTCCCCCCTCCCCCCACCTGGAACACTCTTCCCCCAAATATCTGTATGGCTAACCATACATATTTATTCAAATATTTGAATAAACGTATTCTTTTCAATTAGATGTAAAATCACACGTCCTTTAAGCTCTATTTTCCCCCCCTTTTCTCGATGGCACAACACTTTCCAACAAATGACATAATTGACTTACTTACTAAAGTGTTTCTTACTTATTTCTGTTTCCCTCAGCTGGAGTAAATACTCGTTGAGGGCAGGAATTTATCTGTATTGTTCACTGACATATATCTCATGAGCCTAGTATGTAGCAGATCTTAAACAGATATTGCAGAATGAATAAAATCTTTTCTTGCTCTAACTTTGTATGATTCCATGAATATTCAGTATTTCCTGCTTGGTAAGCTGGTAAACAGTTATTTCCCCCACAGAGATCAACTCAAGAAACTGATTTAAGATTAATTGTACCAGGTATTGAGAATTTGCCACAGGCCAGATACCGTTTTTGACATGTATTTGCTCATTTAATCTTCACCAAAAGCCAATGAGTAAGGCATTCCATTCCTCCCTATGTCTTAGAGTGCCTAAGGAAATTCAGATTCAAAAAGATTAAGCAATCCAGACCAAACTGCTATGAGCGCCTGTGCTGCCCTTTCTGTAGACCCAGGACTGTCTGACGTTCCATTCTGCTTCCTTCGTTTTAAAATGGATTCACCTGGGCTTCCCTGGTGGCTTAGTGGTAAAGAATCTGCCTGCCAGTGCAGAGGACATGGGTTTGATCCCTGGTCCAGAAAGATCACACATGCTGTGGAGCAACTAAGCCTGTACACCACCAGTACTGAGCCTGTGCCCTAGAACCTGGGAGCAGCAACTACAAAGCCCACACTCCCCAGCTACTGAAGCCTGTGTGCCTAGAGCCCGCGCTCCACAAGAGAAGTCACGGCAGTGAGAAGCCTGCACACCACAGCTCGAGAGTAGCCCCCACTTGCCGTAACTAGAGAAAAGTCTGCACGGCAACAAAGACCCAGAACAGACAAAATAAATAAAACTTGGCTTTTTCAATTATAGTTTCCTCAGGGTATATGCCCAGTAGGGGGCTTGTTGGGTCTTATGTCGTTTTGTTCCTCTTTTTTATAAGGAATCCCCATACTGTTCTCCATGGTGGTTGTTATCAATTTGCATTCCCACCGACAGTGCAAGAGGGGTCCTTTCATCACACTCTCTCCCACATTTATGGTTTGTAGATTTTTTTGATGATAGCCATTCAGTAGTGTGAAGTGATACCTCATTGTAGTTTTGATTTGCATTTCTCTAATAATGAGCGCCACTAAGCATCTTTCCATGTTTATTAGCCATCTGTGTGTCTTCTTTAGAGAAATGTCTGTTTAGGTCTTCTGCCTACTTTTTGATTGGGTTGTTCATTTTTCTGGTATTATGCTGAATGACTGATTGTATATTTGTATACAAATACATATATTTGTATATTTTGGAGATTAATCCTTTGTCAATTGTTTTGTGTGCTATTTTATTTTTCCCCATTCGGAGGGTTGTCTTTTAAACTTGTTTATAGTGTCCTGTCTCCAGTGTTCACTGCAGCACTATTTACAATAGCTAGGACATGGAAGCAACTAAGATGTTCATTGACAGATGAATGGATAAAGACATTGTGGTACAGATACACAATGGAATGTTACTTAGCCATAAAAAGGATTGCTCTTGACTCAGTTCTAATGAGTTGGATGAACCTAGAGCCTATTATACAGAGTAAAGTAAGTCAGAAGGAGAATGACAAATATCGTATATGAATGTATATATATGGAATCTAGACAGATAAAACTGATGAACCTATTTGCAGGGTAACAATGGAGACACAGACACAGGGAACAGATTTGTGGACACGGGGTGGGAAGGAGAGGGAGGTATGAATTGCGAGAGTAGCACTGAAATGTATACATTACCATATGTAAGATTAGATAGCCAGTGGAAATTTATCGTATGATGCAGGGAGCTCAAATCCAGTGCTCTGTGATGACCTAGAGGGGTGGGATGGAGTGGGAGGTGGGAGGGAGGTTCAAGAGGGAGGGGACATATTCAGGTTGATGTATGGCACAAACCAACACAATATTGATCCTCCAATTATAATACATAAATAAAATTTAAAATAAATAAATATTTTTTAAAATGGATTCACCTCTTTGATAGCACCAGATAACAAAGAGGCCCCCATGGAAGTGTTATGGAAAGAATCCACAGTGCAGTTAATTATAGACAGAAAACTTGGACTATTAAAAAACATACACACACAATAAAATAAAAGGAGCTGTAGTTTTATAATAAAACAGAGTCATTAGAATGAAATCATTCTCTTACTGTTATAATCAAACCAGCAATAACAGAACAAGAAAGGGAGATGACGTGACCAAGTAACTTCACCACTCGTCTCCCTCAAGACTAGCTGTGCAACCAGGATGACCCCAGCCCCTTCACTGATCCTCCACCAACTGGCATGAAGTCACCCCAGCCCAGGTACTGCCTGCAGATCTTGAAACGAAATGAGAAAACTCGTATCTGCAGAATGAATGAATTTACAGAAGAAAAGCACTCGTTAAGTTCAATTACCTCCTGATCACCATTTCCGAGGTGGGTAGGAGAAGTCTGAGGGCCATTACCCAAACCCAACAGAGCAAAACCTACGTCAAACTCAGACACCTAAGTCCAGCAGTTCCCAGAGAGTGGCAGAGAAACAGTAACTCCAATGGAGGCTGTTTTCCCTGAATCATCTCAGTGGTGGACCAAAGTCTCAGTTGCCACCACACCACAAAGGAGACAGGGTCTGTGAGCAAAAGTTTCTGGAAGGGTCAGCTTCTCTTCAGACCAGGGGGAACTGTCCAAACCCACTGCTATGGCTCAGAATAGGCTGTGTGGTTAGGCGAGGCCCAAAGCTACTGTCCGTGGGGTCGCTAAGAGTCGGATGCAACTGAGCAACTTCACTTTCACTTTTCCCTTTCATGCATTGGAGAAGGAAATGGCAACCCACTCCAGTGTTCTTGCCTGGAGAATCCCGGGACAGGGAAGCCTGGTGGGCTGCCATCTATGGGATCGCACAGAGTCGGACACGACTGAAGCGACTTAGCAGCAGTAGCAGCAGCAGCAGCAAAGCTACTGTGACCACCTTAATCAACCCCTGAACTACAGATTCTGGGAGGGACGGGGAGAAAGACCAACCGAGGTCTCCCATACACAGAGCACAACAATGTTTTGTCCCCAGTCAGACTTGGCCTTATTCTAACACAGCTCATTAGACCTTCTACCCAAATTCAGACACTGCCTAACAAAATATCTTCTTTCATCCTTCCTAGATGGGAGGTGGCAACGTCAAGGGCTAGGGACAGAGGTAAATGAGGATCTAGCAGATGCCGACGTTGGAAATGGCCTCTCTCACATGAAACATCTGCTGAAACTTCAGTGTATCCCATGGGTAACTGAAGTTTCTCTTTTACTTGATCATTCTAAATTGTGAGCTCAATATCTAAAATTAGATCACACATATAAATGCCAAGAATCCCTTTAGTGAATTGTTGAAAATCCCCAATTTAAAATCCCTGCTTAAACTGTTTCAATTAAGATGGCAATCCTATAAGTTTTATTTTTTTAAATTAATTTTTATTGGAGTATAGCTGATTTACAATGGTCCGTTAGTTTCTGCTGTACAGCAAAGTGTATCAGTTATACATATATATATATATATATATACACACACATATACATTTTTTAGATTCTTGTCTCATCTAGGTCATTACAGAGTACTGTGCTATACAGCAGGTCCTTATTTGTTTTATAGATAGTAATGTATATATGTCAACCTCAGTCTCCCAATTTATCATTCCCTTGCAACTCCCCTTCCACCCCACCCCTCCACCACTTTTCCCCCTGGTAACCATAAGTTTATTTTCTACACCTGTGACTCTATTTCTGTTTTGTAAGTTCACTTTGTACTGCTTTGTTTTATTTATTTTTTTAGATTCCACATACAAGTGATATCCTAAAGCCTTAATTTTTGAGACCTCTTATTTGCAGACATTTTTACTTTATTAATAATGTAAATCAAACAGGCTATCTCTAGGGAAAATTTTTAATTAAAAACCTTCACAAGTATTCCATAACTACTCTGAGAGCTGTCTTGACACATGGATGTCTTTGGGGAAAGGGTGTACTTAAGATCTAACAATACTTGAAAAATAGCATTGTCGCTATGGAAGCAGCTATGAATTTTGACTGTTTTTTCTTATGCTATCAAAGGCCATATTCATTTTATGCATCTTTTCTGTTCACTGGAAAGGGCTTTGATGGTAATCTACCTAGTTTGTAAGCAAGCCCTGTCTTGCCTAGGCAGTCCCCCTTCCCTCTTACTGTTCAGGCACCATGATTTTAGCTGAGCCACAAACATGCAGCTAGAGAATAGATCAGCCAGTATACCAGCACTCACCAGCAAAAGAAAAAGGTGATTTTTATTCACCAAGCATTCATTCCTTGGAGGAATCACAGACAAAGCCTGTTCGGGTTTCTGTCACTGGTGAAACCGGCCTAAATTCCAACCATTTCTTGGGTCTTTTTTGGGCCATGGTTGGCAACTTGTCAGTCAAAATGGAGTAAGTGTAACTAAGTTTTGTTTTAAAACAAATGTTTGAGAAATGTTATATTTAAGAGTACCAGCCCTTTGGAACGGTTTTAGAAACTTGTGCTCCTTCCAGCGACACAGTGAAGAGGGTTGCTCATGTACTTTTGAAACTCCTCTTTCTGAACTCCTATTTCAATAGCTCAGGGACAGTACACTGTCCTTCTCTGAAGCTGTCTTTGATTCCGGGATGCAGTCAACAGACATTCAGGGCCATGCTTGACAAGTAAGGCAGGCAATCATGTTGAGTAATACTGTTTTTCATAAAAATGAGGTGTGACCATAAAAGTAATGAAACTGGTTTTCTTAGCAGGCTCATAACTAGACTCTGCAGGCAAATACAAAAAAAGAGAGAGAGAGAGAGAGAGTTCAAATAGTGTTTGGCTATAGACACTCTGATTTTTAAGCCACGACAAGATATTTGCAATGGGTACAAAATCAGCAAACTTACTTTGAAGACAGTGTTTCCCATTTGGATACACATATATGAGTATCTATAATAAATTAAATGACTGATTTCTGCCAACTGCCTCCAAATCTAATATCTTATTTTCGCAAAACTTTACTCTCTTCCTATTATCATTCTCATCAGTTAAAATCATTCACTGATGGGAAAAAATTAAAAATTAAAGGCTATGATTCCTTCAAGGAATAAGTGATCAAATGAATGAAAGAAAGGTCTTACTTAGCATCTTAGACTTGAAGTGATCCAACAGAACTTTCATCCAAAAGGCACACACGGAAAATACTAGCAAAGAGAGATGTTCAGTTTTCCAGAGGAACCATCTACAGCTCTTCTCAATAATCCCCTCTTTAGGAAGAAGATCTTGTGGCTGTGAGTTTGCCTCTGGTGTTATTTTTGGCCTGGGACTGTAATTTCCATGTTATCCAAGTCATTTTCAACAAGTGGAAGGGATCAGGGCTTCTTCTTATATTCTTGAGGACAAGACTTAGCAAAGACCTTCTTACTCAATGTTATGATACTGAGAAGTTTCCCCTGCAAGGATGAGATCAGCACTTCTATCTAAGGGCAGGTCAGGTGGCACTGTGCATATTAAAACCCAGATAAATTCATCTTCTTGAAATATTTAGTGCTGCAGGAAATGAGATGAATTCCAGATCTATTTGCACATTCAAATCAATCAGCAGAGAATAGGCTGAATAGTTTTCTAGATTCCTGGAATTGGGTTCTGCTGTAACAAACTGTTCAAAATGTAGACAATGGCTTTCTAATTTTATTTATCTTTGCTCAATGAAAATGTTAGTTGATCAGTTGTGTCCGACTCTTTGTGACCCCCTATACTGTAGCCTGCCAAGCTCCTCTGTCCATGGGATTCTCCAGGCAAGAATACTGGATTGAGTTGCCATCCCCTTCTCCAGGGGATCTTCCCCACCCAGGGAGTGAACCCAGGTCTCCTGCATTGCAGGCAGATTCTTTACCATCTGAGCCACCAGGGAAGCTACCTTGGATAATTTCTCTACTCTTCTATTTCATTTTTACAGCCTTTTCAAAATTTAGTAAATTGATTACGTGACTCATTAATGGGACACCTCCCATGGTTTGAAAATCACTGACCTACACCAGGTGTTTCTGACAGTATGACCCACAGACCACTTCCATCAGAAGAGAACATTCAAAAAAAAAAAAATTCTGGGCTCCATCCCAGACCTATTGCAACAGATCATCTGTTGGTAAAGCCCAGGAACTGTCATTTAAATAAGTTTTCTAGCTGATTCTGACATGCACCGAAGTTTGGAAACTCATCTAGACCCCAATACAGTCATAAGTCATAAGGCAAACAGGTCAAAAGAGGCTTCGTGTTTTCAAGATCACATTGCTAACTGGTAGTGGAGCCAACAGTGTGGAGCCTTGCCTTCTGTATTCCTGGGTGTGTTAGTCGCTCAGTCATGTCTGACTCTTTGCAACCCCATGGACTGCAGCTCATCAGGCTCCTCTGTCCATGGAATTCTCCAGGCAAGAATACTGGAGTGGGTAGCCATTTTCTTCTCCAGGGTATTCCTGGGTAATGGTCTTTAAATACACAAAGACCACTTGTACACATCTGTGATCCAGTATCCCACAACTTTGGGCTTCCCTGGTGGCTCAGAGGTAAAGAATCCGCCTGCAATGTAGGAGAGACAAGAGTCTCGGTTTCAGTCACTGGATTGGGAGGGTCCTCTGGAGGGGGAAATGGCAACCCACTCCAGGATTCTTGCCATAAACATTGCATGGATGCAGGAACCTGGCGGGCTGCAGTCTATAGTGCAGCAAAGAGTCGGACATGACTGAGGGACTGAGCATGCATGCATGTATCCCACAACTTTACTCAATGTCACGTGCACTGATGTACTTCCAATGCCCAGCACGGTACCATGTTTGGGTGGGAATAAGGAAGATACACAGAAATGTATGTCTTACCATGTTGAAAAGTAAAGTTCCAAGAACACAGGAGTGCAGAATCACACATATGGCTAATCCCACAACCAGCACATTGTTTAATAAGCATTGATCTTCATCAAATGCATCTAATCTAGTAATGAGAACATCCTTTTTCCTTCCTAAATCAGAAAACTTACAAATGGTTTTCTCACATTTTAATCAAAGAACAATATCAACCAAAAGCAAGTCAATCTAGCATACTAAATAAGTGAAACTGAAAGTGTTAGTCGCTCAGTTATGTCCGACTCTTTGCGACCCCATGGACTGTGATCCACCAGGCTCCTCTGTCCATGGGAGTCTCCAGGCCAGAATACTGGAGTGGGTAGACACTGCCTTCTCCAGGAGATCTTCCCCATCCAGGGATTGAATTTAGGTCTTATGTAAGAGAATAAAAACTAGACTATTTAATTAGGACGTTTACTCCCAGATCCATGGTTTGGTTAGGTTTTCTGATCTCGTTTTACTAAAATCAAATTGCCCATCTGTAGGGCTCCTCCAGTTCAGGTTCAGATGTGTCAAGCTTTAGTCACAGTCACTGGAATACCTAGGCATGACCAGCACTCTCTGAGGATTCCACTGAATGATGTTTGCCCCCTCTTCCAAAAACAGCCCAAGGACTGCTTTCCCAGTGTCTAAAATCAAATCAATCCAATATGCATTTACCGAGCAACTATTAAGTTCTAGGTCTAGTGTTTGGTTATTGGGGAGTGGGAGGAGATACAACCAGACTCTGTAGTTCTCAGGTCACGTATTCCACTGCAAAGATTTCCCTGTGTCTGTGTAAGTGGAAGGTTATTATTAATAATCACACAAGTAACTCCACAATGACCAATGGATTTACCTGAGAGGAAGGAGGAAGCAGCTGGGATATGTACACAAAGGGACCTTTTTTTATCCAGGGTAATATTCATATGTGAGGCAGAGTGACTTTCCCTTGCCACTCCTCTCTGACTTTGAGGCTCCTCTTTCCTTTCGACTTCTCTGTCAAAGTATATAGATGAAAAAAGAGGTGTGAAGCTGTCCTCACCACATGTACACTCATACACACAGGCCATGCTTCAAGGGCAGAGAGAATTCTTGGCAAGGCGCTGGGAGCCAGGGCAGACCCGACACACTCTCACTCCACTTCCTACACCCCTCTCCAAGATTCCCTGCCGTCTTCTCTGGAAACTAGTGGTTGGTGAGACAGCCAACCCTGGCTACAGATTCAATGCCTTGGGTTACTGGGCGTTTTTCAGAAACATACTCCTCTGGTAACTCAGGTCTGACCAGAGCTCCTTCAGAGATTGACTGGCAAGCTCTGCAGCTGATCAAAACCAGAAAGAATCCAAAAACATCCTACAGATTTCAAATGCTTTTATGAACCTAAAAAGAAAATCAACTCTGGCAGCATTAAGATGTTCAGACAGGACATCTATCCTGACCCAAAGCAGCGACTCACTCCCTTACCTTGGTCATCATTAACACTGTGAGATTTAGTTCAGATAAATTCAGTAACTGCCTACAGAGACTGTATAATTTTTATCAGGATGTGAGGATGAGCTTCACCTCTGGAGCTTGATGACCAATATTAGGGTTTTAAGAATTTCTCCTACATAGATTTTGTCATACCCGTACATCTCAACATGCACAAAGCCACAATCATTCTTTCTTTAAAAAAAAAAACAACTTTTTTCCCATTTATTTATTTATTTTTGCATCACCAGGTCTTCGTTGCTGCACCTGGGTTTCCTCTAGTTGTGATGAGTGGGGGCTTCTCATTTTTGCAGCGTCTCTTGTTGCAGAGCACATGCTTGTGGGCTTCAGTAGTTGCGGCCCACGGGCTTAGTTGCCCCAAGGCATGTGGGATCTTAGCTGAAAACCAGGGATCAAACGTGTGTCCCCTACATTAAGCAGGCAGATTCTTAACCATAGGACCACCAGGGAAGTCCCTCATTCCTTTCCTTAGAGAATTTAAGAAATGACTCACGGTGGACACTGCAGGGTCACCCAGCAACACAAATCCACCAAAGAGATAACAGGCAAACAGCAGAGATTATGTTTCTTTCACTTGCTCTTGGCGTTTTAGACGACTGACTCCCAGGAGGAAAGCCAGGAAATCCCTCTAGATGTGTAAAGTGTGATGTCTTACAACGCTCCCCACCTTCAATAATCAACAGAACTATTTCTAGAAAAGGCTCAGGAAGAAATCTGGATTTTCCAAAGCAAAGTTAAACTGTCATCACCCAGCTGACCCTTCACGAGGAGGAATTTCTTCCGTATGAGTAGCTGCAACAATTGTGCTTGTGCAAAGAAATGACATATTTTTATTTTATAACTGAATCTTGTAACTGATCATGTTTCCTCTCCCGTGGCTACAGGGAAACTCAGGGCTAAATCTGGAGACTACCTATAATGTAATTAGGCAGAGCCTTCCAGGATGCATTTCTGGACTTTAACTCTCGGCTAGCTTCATCGGTTTGATCCCTTTGCCATTTTCATTCTGACTTGTTTTTACTAACGTGTTTCTTTAAAAAGTAGACAAATGAGTACTTGAGCATTATTTACCCCTGTATGAGGCTTCTTCTAAGTGTTCTCCAACCGTGAGGATGTTTGCAAGCACCCATCCAATGGAGATGTGCTCACATTACCCAGAGTCTATAATTTATACTGTATCTTCAAGCATACATTCCTTATGCAGGAAAACCCACGGCTGGTCTGCTGACAATCCCCAGGGTGATACTCCCACCTTAACTGTGGGTTGTGTGCTGTCTTCGTTTGAGTGGCAATTAAACCTGGCTGCATTATTTCCTAAGAAAACCCTTGCTTTATCTGACAGGGACTGAAACACAGGGGTGAGAGAAGTAAAATAACTAAACTAAAAACAAAGAAATATAAAAAGCACCCAATGATATTATCTTTACCGTAGTATCCATCCCACTAAAAAGCCATCTGTACTTGTGCAACTGGAAAAAGAGGAACCCTTGGACATCCCAGTTCTCTGGGAAATTTAATGCAGTAATGATCAGCCATATCAAATAGTCTCTAAATAGTCATCTCTGCATAATTTTAGGTATCTTCTCGACTATATGATTAGCACCTGGAGGGCATCAAATAAGTTTTGAATCCTGCAACCAAGTCTGGCACAATGAGGCAAGCTTAGTGGACTGAAGACACATTTTAGCTTATGACAGAAATAACACAGAATCTACTAGTGTCTCATAATAAACTCAGTATGAGTCATTTCAAAAGAAATGTAACCAATAACTTTTAGTTATGTTGGCTTTAAGAAAAAGATAACATTGAACTCTCCACACCCTAGTTTGTAAGCAGCTGCCCAATAGCCACAATTTACTGCACACATACACACACACACACACAAACAGATAAATATAATTCGTTTGTAATCATGAGTAAGGGAGTTACAGCCTCTAGCCCATTTGCAGAAGAGATCTCTGAAGACCAGAGAAGCCAGTAGTTTTCCTAAGCCTGCTTAACACCAACCCTGAAAACTACACAGGACCCCGCTGATTGTGTATTTGCTCAGAAACTTCCCCAGAAGCCACATATATTCATGTTTAAGCCTTCATATATTTTGAAATTTTTTTAATGGAAATAAAATTAGAGAATCAATAAGGTACTTTCTCCAGTTGGAAAGCAACTCTAGTTGATGAAAGGACTTAAGGGAAAAAAACAGTTTTGGTAAATTAACCTTTCATAATCTCAGATAAAATTAATCCAAAATGTCTATTAGAAGATTGGAAAACTGACCACACCTTCTCGTTCAATATGGACACATACCACTAGCCACCTTATCCACTTAAAGTACACTGTAATTCATTTTAATTCACAGAAAAATGTTCATTTGGAAATGGACTGGCTTCTATTGGTTGTTTAAATAGTGCACATCAAACCACAGGGTTGAATCTAAGACATTTCTTGTGCTATTACAAATTTAGTCAAAATTATTCAACATGTTCAAGAGTTATGACCAAAGTATGAAATCCAATAGATCCACCCGAAAGACCTCCTTGATCTTAGTATAACTCTTCCTCCCAAGACAAATTCTAACAGCCTGAAACATCTTCACCTATTCAGGTACAAGCATAGTTATCTGACCATTGCTTCCAAACCCATATTTCCTATATAAACACACTATTCACAGACCTTTTAACTATTACAGTTCTTTTTTTCTTTTCCTGACCAGAACAATACATTCTTTACAAAGAAGACTCTTGCAGCATATTTATTCGATATTATTTTTAAATTTACGAACAGACGCTTTATTTCCATTATATTGAAAAAAATAAATTTCCTACTGTCCTTACACTTTCTTCTCCATAGTCTTATCATTTTATATTTTACAAGTTTGCCAATTTTTATACTTTATTTCTATTCTGCTATATGTCTTTGCCTGCCATTATACAAATTTATATAGATGTCTTGATTCTCCTCTGTTGACAGCTACTCTTCAGTGCCGCTTGAGAAAGGGCATACATAAAAGTAAAGCCAACTGAGAGGACAGTTTAGAACAGTAAGACATTACTCAGAAACCCACAGAGAAGGGAAATGAAACAATGAATACCCAGAGGCCCTGGAGTCACCATAACATTTAATTCAATTTTTTTGAGGCCTGCAGTGAACCAGGCAGTGTGCTAGGAAGACAGTCAGCTTCAAAGTTGAGGTAGGCCAGGTGGACTGAAATCCTCTCTCTGCAAAGTGGTGGCTCAGCGGTAAAGAATCTACCTGCCAATGCAGGAGATGCAGGTTCAATCCCTGGGTCGAGATGATCCCCTGGCAGAGGAAATGGCAACCCACTCCAGTATTCTTTCCTGGAGAATCCCATGAACAGAGGAGCCTGGCAGGCTACAGTCCATGGGGTCACAAAGAGTTGGACACAACTTAGCAACTAAACAACAACAAAAGAGCTACTAATTCATGATTAAGAGGATCATTTTACTTTGGTATAGACCACTTTCTTGCTCTTTCTGTTTTAATTCACCAAAATCCACTATGAATCCCTTTATTCCAATAGCGGGGCTTCCCCGGTGGCTCAGTCGGTAAATGATCTGCATGCGATGCAGGAGATGCAAGAGACATCGGTTCAATCCCTGGGTCGAGGAGATCAAGGCAACCCACTCCAGTATTCTTGCCTAGAGGAGCCCAGTGGACAGATGACTCCAGTCATGGGGTCGCAAAGAATTGGACATGGCTGAAGCGACTGAGCAGAGACCTGAAAAGGTGTTGTGTTAAAAACCCATCTGCAGGTTATTTCCTAGCCCCCACCTCAAGTCCACATTCCGTAGTCCACATACACTCCACCACTAACCTATTTCATTTACTTTTTCCCAAACTGTGAGATAATTCTTTCTACAAAGGCTGAAGGTCAGAATCAATTCTGACCTTAGTGTATTCCAACACAAGAGCCCACTCACTGAAAAATACAAACAGCAGATTCCTGGCCCCCCAGCTGTGACTCACCTGGCCCAAGGCGAAACTACAGCAAACAGTTTAGCCAACTGCTGGCCTTGGGTCATCCCAACACTACAAACACCAAAGGAAACTTTCTTTGAAAGTTGTGTAAGAATGAAAAAAAAAAAAAAAAGAGTGCTGAATAGATGGAAACTACCCATATTTCACCTTCTTAGCTGAAATAACTCTTAGTAGTCTAGTACTGAAAGAGCACTAACATTCAAACCCATTAGGTCACTGGAAGAATAGCCCTGTGGCTAAGGAACAGACTTTGTTCTACAATTTTCTAGGGGGGCATTGTCAGAATTAAATAAAAGGACCCTAATGTGCCATTTTTGTTATGCATGAGACTCCATCAGATTGGGATGCCAGAGAAAAGGTGGTGAAATCTGACCACTAAAGCTTTTTCAAAGGTCAGACTATCCCCAAAGGATGGGTAAAGCCTTCAGGGGGATGTGCCTTCTCATTCTATCTCTTTAGCAGCTGACTATTCCTATTTCTCAGCCCTTATCAGGGATTTGTCATTCCTCACAAATACCTAACATAGACAAAATTTCCTCTTTGATGATAAACATTTTAACCTATAGCTCAGTTTAGCAAAGCTCCAGGCCCTAGCAAAGGACCCAAATACTAACCCTTTGTTGAACTGGATTCAAAATAAGGAATGATGAATTTAAAATTTCAAGTTAATAAAAAGCCCAGTAAAGCAGTATTTTCTTGCCAATAGAGTGGGTCCCACTGTTGAGACACTGAAGTCTCTCTGAAGTCTCTTTGGCAGCAGGGTTTGCCAACAAGCACAAAGCCGCCATACCCAGGGCTTTGGCGGCTGTAGAATAAATTCAGTTACTTTCTCTGTTCATTCAGCTGTCTGTCCAATAAGTGACAAGTAATGTTTCAGTTCATGCTTTATGTTTGATTTGGAAATAAACTACCACCAACAAAAATAAACCATTTCTGACTGCGATGTTACAATATTAAGACACATTTTCCAGTTTTAATAGAGCAATTCTAATGTATTATACCAAGTGCATTGAGTCATCTACCCACTCAGCAAGGAAATATTGAACTGTTACAAGTTCGATTTAGGACATGTTTCTCATTCTTAGCTGCCCTGTCGCAGTATTAATAATGATCACTGAGTTATTAATTCTCCAACTGCTCTTTCTTATGCTGACCATAGGTAACACAGGGAGAACCAGTCTAGTGAAAAGTGAAAATGAGAATTCCAACTCCCCGTGGCCCACTCCATGGTTTCTAAACCCTAGTCCTGGAAGGTCATGGCTCTTTTCCTCACCTGACACCCATCAGCACATCTGCTATGGAATCCCTGTACCCATGCAGCACAAACAAGACCGAGTCCTCTTCATCTTGACTTTCTCACGGCTTCATCATGACTTACCAATTCAAGGAAGAGACATAACTTTATGACTTCTTTACACTTGATAAAAAATAAATAAATAGCCATGTCAAATACAATGTTCATTTGGCATCATGAATGATTTGCTAGAGACCTGGCACATTTCCCTAAGTGCCCCAGTCCCACCATCTGCCCTAAAAAAGGCAAGATGCTTCAAAGGTAAGCAGGTAAGAGATTGCTTAGAGCTATCAAAATACCCCAAGATGATGCACTGGGGTGACCAAAATGTTCATTCAGGTTTTCAGTTCCCAACGTCCCTTTTGGCCAACGCGGTGTTTTATTTACTTAGGGAGAGAAAACAGCGTTTGAGGATTTCTGAACTGCTGTGCACGCATTTGTTTAATAGATGCATTCACGGTGCTAGGTGGAGGTGGCAGGGCACACGCTGTGACCTGGGGAAAGTTCTGTTTAGCTTAGAGAGAAAATCTTAACCTGAGAGATTCTCAGAGTTTTTCACATTACATGTTACCAAATGGAGCTGTAGTTCATTCAATTATGGGAAATACCATTTAGGCATGTATTTAATTTTTTTCCCACCCATTTTAAACGTATAAAACATTAGAGCCACATGTGTTAGTTCCACATCAACTACATAGAGAAAGGGGAAGGAGGGCAGTGTAGAAAGGAGGAAAAAACCCACTCAATCTCAAGGAAGCATCCAAAAGACTACAGCCTCTCCAAGTTTCCCTTTCTGCTTTCACATGCAGGCAGCTGGCCCATTAAAGCACAAAGTAGCAGAGAGAGAGTCTCAAGTCCTTCCGGAATAGGCCTTTAAAGGAGCAATCAGGACGATACAGTCTGAATGTGCTGCTGTAAATTACAAGGTTATCTTCAGGCTGCGTGCAGAGGATAAGCAATGCTGCTGCTGCTGCTAAGTCGCGTCAGTCGTGTCCGACTCTGCGTGACCCCATTGACGGCCTCCTACCAGGCTCCTCTGTCCCTGGGATTCTCCAGGCAAGAACATTGGAGTGGGTTGCCATTTCCTTCTCCAATATAAGCAGTGCTATCTGAACTGAATTTCCCTCAGAATTCGGATCCTCTCTGCCACTTAACAAATAACCTGCTACAAGTTAGAAAATAAATGTTATTTTCCAAAGATCGTAAATACCACTGCTTCTTTTTATTTCGTTTCAAGGTTATTACTCCCTCACCCTCACTCTGATCCCACCTTTGTGGCTGACAACATTTAAGATCCAAGGAAGAGCCCTCAAAGCATATTATCATAGGATCTAATCAAGTAGTAGAAAACCAGTATAAATCCCACATGCATTTCATTTCTGGACATACTCACTTTACTTCCTTGCAAACCATAGGAACTTATTTAATTCTATTTGGTTCCTTTTAAATTTTGTTAATCTTAGATATTATGCTTTTTAAAAAGTGAAATATCTAAACACATACAAGCTATTTTATCTTCACATAGAACACCATATAACTCTCACTGGAGATTACACAAAGGACAAGTATATTTCTTGACACTAGAACCTAAAGCAAACTTGGCGGAAACTCAAATATAATGAAGACAGAAGGAAGATACAAAGCTGGCTTCAGTATCACTATGAAAACTATCCTCCCAGGGCTTGGAAAGGCACTCACACATCCACAGATCACAGGATGTGATGGGGATTCACCATCTTCACTTGTACACTGACCTCATTTTTATTTATATAAAAAAAGCATGTTTTTTTTTTTTTTTGCCATATTCACTCCCTTGAAAGAGTAAGTCTAATAGCTCCTAGACAAAGAGGCTATGTAGATTTAGAAGCTACTGTCAGCTCCAAAGTGAATGCACACTAATCTAAACAGGAATGTGCCATTGGACAGAGATTCCAAATAGCTCTGCAGTTAATTTCTACATAACTTTAGGAAGTCACAAATCCTGAGTAAGCCAGGTTACCTAGCAACCAAATGCTCATCTGAATACTCCTTCCCACCCTGTCGCCTTCCTCAGCTGTGTTCTCTCCAGAAAATACCAGTGGAAAGACGGGGTAAGAATGGGGGAACTCTGAAGCTAAACATGATGTAACTTCAAAGCATAATGACAATTATCAGTGCTGGGTCTGATAATAAAATGCCAAATAACGACTCAGATAAAAGATCAGGAATAAGTTTCACTTGCTGAAAGCACAATCTGGGATACATAAGGTAATTCTTGAAGAACCAATGGGGGGGGCGGAAAAACGGTTTTAAAATTTTGACAAGTTGGAGAAAGAGATACATGTAATCTTAATGCCAGAAGGTGCAATAGGCTGCAAAGGCTTTGCACAGGCATGGTGAAGAGAGGTTTTGAGGTTTGGGCTAATCCTGGGGATACAAAATTAAGAAAGAGTTCATATCAGAAAAGCAACAGAAACCCTGGCAGGCCTTCCACTGCCCAGTCAATCAAATTCTTTACGGCCTCCAAGCCTATGAAAGGACCATCAAACAGAGGGGTAAAGAGCAGTGGCTTAATGCTACCGAAGACAGCAAACTTAAACAGATGTTAAAAATCACAGACATTCTGAAGACCTACACTTCCCTCTCTGCAATGTTAAGGCTAGAAATACTCTTTCTGGAATGAGTTAGGATGCACTGCACTCAGTAAAGGCTCTATTAGCTCTGAAGCTGTTAAAAGGCTGTTTCGGAACATGGGCTTTGGGGTCAGACAAGCTTTCATGAAAATCTTATCATGTATTTCCTGTGTTGACTCTCTGGCAATATGTATAACCTGTATGGCTTAATAGGAGACCGTTATCTGGATTAAATGACTTAATGTACACATTGCATCTGGTGTATAGCATATACTTGATAAACATTTGCTATTTATGATGCTGTCTCTTCAAAAATCTTCTCTCTGAATAAAGTTTAAAGCTGGCCATGGTTTAAAATGCAAACAATGGTTCCAAAATTAATTGCTTGGTACCAAAACAAATTGCCTCAGTGTCAAAGAAACTTCTACCTGTAGTTGTACCTGGTAATGCGACAGTGACTCTTGTGTGTAGAACCCAACGATATATTTCCTGCTGCCTGACCCAGACAATAAAAGCAAATCTGTCTTCAACTGTTCTGCCAGCCAATTAAAAAGTTACTGCCACTAAATAAGAGACGGAAAGAGCAAAGTGTTTTACATCTAAAGTTTTCCTCGAGCATAAATTTAATTATTTGAATTTTGGTTAGCCTATTCCTGAGTCTGGAATTTTGCTGTTGTTTTGTTTCTGTTTTATTATAAAATAGTAGTCACATAACACACATATAATTTAATGTATAAAACCAAAAATGTATATGTACCTACCTACATACAGAACCTGCTTACAGAACCTTATAAACACCTTCAAAGTTCCACGTGACTTTGCCCCTCCTCTTTGCCCTCAGAAGTAGTCACTATCTTCCAGCACTTTATATTATTAGTTCTCTCGCTTTTCTTTAGTCATCTCATATATGACTCAGTCCTTAAACAATGTATTGCTTTGGTTTAGTATTTTTTGAATTTTACATGAATGGGATCACATTGTATCATTTTTCTACATTCCTTTTCCTCTCAATGTTACACTTGTGAGATTCATCCATATTGTCACACACAGCTGCAGGTTACTCTCAGGACTATTAAAAACACATCACAGTTTCTGTATGCAGTATACTGTTGTTGCCATAAAAGTTGTTTCAGCGTTCGACTGTTATGAATAGGGTTGCTATCTCTGAGCATTCTTGCACATGTGTAAGTTTCTCTAAGGCACTGCTTTCCAACCTTTTTCACAATCCAAGTCCTATAAAAATTGATAATATTAGAATGGCAAACTGAAGTTATTAGACAAAACTGCTCCCACTCCAGGTTTGGATCTGCTCTGCTATCCTGAAGGGGATGACCACTTCACAGGGCATTCCAAACTCCTTTCCAAAGTCATATATCAAATTATACTGTCACCACCAATGTATGTATATATTCCCTCTGCTCCACATTCTTGCCCAGTGCTTAATGCTGACAGACATTTACTAATCTGCTTGGTATGAAACGGTATCCCAACATGGTTTTAATATTAAAATATATTTATCTGTTCTCTATGATGAAAATAGTAGGGTATTGGAATATGCAGGGACAAACTAACAGAAGAGAATAGAAAATGCAGAAATTTGGCTTATTAATTACTTATAACAATTAAGTATATGGTAAGTGTGCTATGCTGTCCTTAGTCACTTCCATCCCGTCCGACTCTTTGCAACCCTACGGACTGTAGTCTGCCTGGCTCCTCTGTCCATGGGATTCTCCAGGCAAGAATACTGGAGTGGGTTGCCATTTCCTTCTCCAGGGGATCTTCCCAACCCAGCGATCAAACCTAGGTCTCCCACATTGCAGGTGGATTCTTTGCCATCTGAGCCACCAGGGAAGCCTATACGATAGGGGTACATCTCAAATTAGTGGGGAAAAGATGAATTTTTTAATACATAAGTGGTTTGTGATTTCCAAATAAACATGTTAGAAAAAAAAGAAAATTGGATCCATTCCCCATACCATACACCAACATAAATTCCAATGGTCACAGATTTAAATGTTAATGATTAACCCACACAAGTACTAAAAGAAAATACACTGACTATCCTATAACTGTGCTGTCCAAGATGGTAGTCATTATCCACACGTGGCTACCAAGCACCTGAAACGTGCTAAGAACTGAATTTGCAGTTTTAATTTCTTTTAAATAATTTAAATTGAAATTTAAAAACTGACACTCAACACAGCTATTGAAAGACTTTTATGTACACTTGGAACAACCTTGTTATGTGAACTTACTTTTAAACTTTAAATTTTATTAAATCTACATACAGATTAATTATTTACAATGAAAATTTAGTGACTACATTGAGATGTGTTATAGTATAAAATACACATCAGTTCTGAAAAATTCAGCATGAAAAAATTGTAAAATATCTCATTACTAATTTTAAAATGTTGATTACTTGTTGAAATAACAATATTTTGACATATTAGATTAAATGAAATATATTATTAAATTAATTACACCTTTCTTTTTATTTGCTTTATTGCGGCTGCTAAAAACTTCCATACATGGTTCCTACTATGTTTTTATTGGACAGTCCTGCTCTACAATCTAGAAGTTTTTCTACATCATGATTCAAATCCAAGAGGGAATAAAGAAAGACTGATATAACTGAGTAAGTCAAGGGAAAAAATTACATTAGAAAAACCATAATCAGAGGAAAAAGACAAATGATAAAGTGGGGAAAACTGTCAAATATTAGGGATGATATGCCTACTATATAATGTCCCTAATATATAAAAAGCTTCATAAATAAAGGGGGAAAGGACCTAAAATCCTATAACAATGGCCAAAAAATATGAAGACAGTGCACAGAAAAAGAAATGCAAATGGCCCCAAAACATAAGAAAAGGAACTCAAGCTAGCTCATAATAAGAGATGCAAATTAAAATTACACTAGAGTATCATCTCTCACCATTTGAATGGCAAAGACCCAAAGGTTTTTTACAACATGTCTCCTGGTAAGACTGTGGGATAAGAGGGAACTCTCATTACCTGCTGGTGGGAATGCAAAATTGTACAGTACCCACAGAAAGAACTTTGGTGATATCAAACAAAACTGTAAATCCATTTATCCTTTGACCCAGCAATCCCACTTCACTTCTAGGAAGATAAACTGGCAAGAATTCATACATAAATATTCACAAGGCTATTCAGTGCAGCACTGGTCATTCAGCTGTCCATTTAGTTAAGGAAAAACTTAACCATTCAGGCTTTATGTTTGATTTGCAAATAAACCCCCACCACCAAAAACAAACCATTCCCATTACAATGTAAAAGCAAAAGGCTGAAAATAGCCATGTATATACCAATAAAGTTTGGTATATTTACACAATGGAGTCTCTGCAGTTGTAAAAGGTGCTGAAAAATGTTTATATTAATATATGGCTTCAGAGTGATCTCTGAAAAATACCAGTAAGTGCAAAAAGCAAGGTGGGTAACTATAGTATGCTACCTTTTAGGAAAAAAAAGGGAAAAAATAGATACATTTGCTTAATTGTGTGCTCAGTCACTTCAATCATGTCTGACTCTTTGCAACCCTATGGACTGTAGCCCACCAGGCTCCTCCATCCATGGAATTCTCCAGGCATGAATACTGGAGTGGGTTGCCATGTCCTGCTCTAAGGGATCTCCCCAACCCAGGGATCTAACCTGTGTCTCCTGCATCTCCTGCACTGGCAGGCAGGTTCTTTTCTGCGGAGCCACTGGGGAAGCCCTTGCTTATATTAAACAGAAACAATATGCATACACACACACACACACATATATAAGCATACACACATCATACATACACACATTTTTACAAAAACATATCCATACACAAACATATATATGTATCTCCATGTCTCAGTAGCTAGATATACATACATATCTATGTTTTTTAACTTTGTCCACTTGAACAACCTAGGAACAATGACCAGTCCAAAGGCAAAGAGAATTCCTAACACCTGTATTGTGGTCTCTAAATATCAGTTAGAAATAAAAAGATCTGGGACAGGAAATGTACTAGAGAATTCTGAAATATCTTTGCCATACCACAAAGTAAGGACATCCTCAAACACCAGTATAGTCATGTCAAAAGGATTCAGATGCCAATTTAAAGATTCTCCTCTGGGCCAAAGATAACTTGAACTTCAAAAGAAATAACTGCAAAGGACTATAAACACATGAATTGTGTTAAAATCCATGAGTTCCTAATGATACTCCCATTGGTCTTCTTTGAAAGATGTTAGAAAATCAACTCATAATTCTGAACATTATTTAAAATAGAGAGAATAAAACTGAGCATTAATTGTCCTAGCTGGACTACACCCTGAAGTGACCAAATAATTGATGTGGTAAATCTCTTCTTGAGAGAAAAACTCCAGCTAACCAAATGCAGAAGAGATGACAGAATATTACCATTTTCCAACCATTTCTGAAATAATATATCTAAGCAATAACCAAAGTGGTTTTTGAAGGGCCTCCGGAAGCTTTCCAATGGAAAGATCAGGCTGACAACACCTAAATCCACCACTTAGTCTTTCTTTAAAAAAATATTTATTTATTTATTTTGTGCTGGTTCTTCATTGCTGCGTGGGCTTCTCTCTACTTGTGCCATGTGGGGGCCACTCTCTAGTTACAGGGCACAAGCTTCTCATCGCTGCAACTTCTCTTGTTGCAGAGCATGGGCTCAAGAGTGCAGCCTCTAGCTGTGGCTCATGGGTTTAGTTGCTCTGGGGCATGTGGGATTTTCCTGGATCAGGAACTGAACCCATGTCTCCTGCATTGGCAGGTGGATTCTTATCCACTGAGCCACCAGGGAAGCCCCCATCACCACCCAGTTAGTCCAGGGAGTCATAACTGCACAAATAAACAAAAAGGCACATGTGCCTCCCACAGAGCACTTTCTATGAGGTACTCCTGATCAAGCTTCCAGTCTCGATCAAACTACAGGAAATACTGGAAACTGAAGAATATAGTGAAGAATACTAAAATGAAGATGAAAACTGCAGACTCTAGAGAACCCCACAGGATAAGTCTGTTTAACAAATAAACTGCCAGGGAAGAATAAAAAGAGGGAAAATAGAGAAAATGAAAGTCGCTCAGCTGTGTCCACCTCTTTGCAACCCCATGGACCACACAGTCCATGGAATTCTCCAGGCCAGAACAGTGGAGTGGGTAGCCTTTCCCTTCTCCAGGGGATCTTCCCAACCCAGGGTCTGAACTCAGGTCTCCCACATTGCAGGTGGATTCTTTACCAGCTGAGCCACAAGGGAAAACCAAAATAGAGAAAGGAAGTCTATAAAGAAAGATTGATGCATCTCTCAAGTGTGAATATTGTTTGGATTCTGAATAAAATACATTAATCATTAAAAAATATATGGGCCCACCAGGAAAATATGATTACTGACTAGATAAGAAATTATTGTTAATATTTTTAAGGAATGATAATACTTGGCTATACTAAAAGAAAAAAAGCTGTTATCATTTAGAAATATAATCTAGTATGTACAGACAAGAAGACATAATGTCTCCAATTTACTTGAAAAAGAACCAGTAGGTGAGAAGGGAATGTGTATGTGCAGTGGGAAAGGCAGAAAATAGAACTGCCCAGAAGTTGATAATTGGAAGCTTGACTCTTGCCCAAGAGTCAGAGAGCCTGGATTCCAGTCTCAGCACCACGACTTACTGGCTATAAGATCTTGGTCAAGGTCCTAGAGACCCCTAAGCCTCAGTTCTGCTTTATCTATGGGGGTAATAGTCATAGGTTCTTCGGGAGGTTGTAGCAAGCATTAAAGACAATGCATGTAATGTACTTAGCACAGCACCTAGATGCAGAGTAAGCACTCGATATATGTTAGCTTTTATTATTACTACTGTCAATTATTACCATAATTATTCAAGACCAGGAAGCTAGAGTTAGGAAATGGTGAAAATGGGATAATTTTTGCTGAATCCAAAGCCCAAGTTCCCTCCAATATGTTATAATGCCACGCCCCACCTCCACCTGGGGTCTCAGTAGAGACTGAGGACAAGTAACAACCTATTCTGCAACAATTGCCTCTTATTTTTACCACAAACCTCAGTGATACTGCTACTCAGCCTGGCTGCTACAACTAGCCATCTTTTGTAACAAGGTTGTAACTTAATGTGTCCCTCCCCCATAGATGGCTCCACATCGAGTAGAAAGTAAACATCCATGTATTTTAACCCCTTTATATATCACTATGCACACTTGTAAATTCACAATGATTAAACATTGTGTGATTCCGTCATCCTCCAAGAACATGGCCTCAGACTTTTATTACACCCGGTACTGGCATAAACTGTATAAGGTAAACCTCAGAATCCCAATGTATAAAACTAACAATGATAAAACTTCAAACCGTGCATGCAGCATGAATACAGTAATTCTATAATGCTAAGTAATGGGCTGGCCAAAAAGTTCATTTGGGTTTTCCCATAATAGCTTGCAGAAAAATCCAAATGAACTTTTTGGCCAACCAATTACCTATGTCTCGATATCTGCCCTAAGGTCAATACTTCCACTTCTATTTTTATAACAGAATTGTAAATTCTGAGACAAACTCTTCAATGCTATTTTACTCCTTCATGTGACAGTGTGAAGCACACACCCATCCTCTCTTCCTGACACCACTTGCCTGGTTTTCTTGCCACGATGAGAGCCTGCAGTTTTAGTATCCACTATCCTTTCCATCCACAGCCCATGAAAGTTGGTGTTCCCTGGAACTTAGGGTTCAGCGTTTTCCTTCTATTTACTTTCCCCGAGCAATCTCACATAAAGCTATGTAGCTTCAACTACCACATATTCAAAACCTCTCTCATTCATTTATTCAACAAAAATGTGCTGGGGCCCAATTGTGCCGTAGGTGTCCTGGGGTCACTCTCTCAGTTCCCGTCCAGTCTTTTACCCACACTCACAAAGGAACCATCTATCATGCAAATTATGTCTCCCCCTGCTTACAATCTCTCATTGTCTCTCAATGCATCTTATTTTGGGCTATGAGTCCAAACTCTTGCGCTATGAAGCCTTGCATAGTTCATCAGTCTCATCTTCCATGTGCTCCAAGCCACAGCAACCTACATCCACCTGTCTCCACATGCGTGTGAACTCTGCTGGAATGCCCAACTTCAGCTTCCTTGCGTGCACGTTCAGTCCCTCAGTCCTACCTGACTCTTTGAGACCCCATAGACTGTAGCGCCCCAGGCTCCTCTGTTCACAGGATTTCCTAGGCAAGAATACTGGAGTGGGTGGCCATTTCCTTCTCCAGGGAATCTTTCTGACCCAGGGATCGAACCCACATGTCCTACTTGGCAGGCGGATTCTTTATCACTGTGCCACCTGGGAAGCCACTTCACCTTCCATCGACCCTCAGATCCCTTTATCCCCAAATGCCAGTCGGTGAACCAGTATGCAAATGCACAGTAAAATGAGGAAAAATGATTAGCAAACCAATGCTGGTCCCCCAATACTTTAGGAAATGTACACAATACCCTAGGGGACCCTTGTGTGGCTTTTCAGTGTCATCCCAAGTACCTCCTTCTCTGCGAACCCATCTGTGACTTCTCTATGGAGATCTGTTATCAATATTTATTGTCCAAACTGGGAGACTTCTGAGGGTAAAGGGTGTGCATTAATAACTATGTTGAACAAAGGGCACAGCCCTGGACTGTCCCAGGGAGACAGGGTACCCAGTCAGCCGACCTCTAGACAGTCGGCCGCTTTCTCCCCCAGCTTCCAAAGCACCTTGATTCTTCCCCACATCATGCGTTTGCCTGACACTTCCCATGCTTTTCTGAGAAGTCCGCAAAGTCAGGGCCAGGCCTTTCTATCTGTATCTCCAGCATCTCTCCTGTGCCAGGCGCAGAGATGACACAAAGTGTCATCAACAAATGTTTGTTTAGTACATTACCTTCATGAGTAAGACAGATTAGATGCTTTAACCTTGGCCAACAAAGGAATCAAAAAAATTCCCATTATCTTTTCTCATCCCTGAGAAACTCCACTTCCTTATTTGGTTAAAAAGTTTTAAATGGGAGCAAGGTCTTCACAGAGAAAAATTCTAAGCCTCAGACCAATAACCAGCTGTCAATCAACCAACAGCTATTTACTCTGCATGTTAAACCCTTAAGACCCAGTGGGCATGACAGAGCTGATGATTCGCTGGGGTGACCAAAAACTCATAAATCAAGATCAAAACCAATAATGAAAGAAATAAACATCAAATAAGTGTTGCAGGACCTTTTCCCTGGTGGCTCAGTGGCTAAAAATTCCACCTGCCAATGCAGGAGACATGGGTTCTATCCCTGGGTTGGGAAGACCCCTTGAAGAAGGAAATGGGTAACCAATCCAGTATTCTTGCCTGGAAAATCCTATGGACAGAGGAGCCTGGCTGACTACACACCATGGGGTCGCAAAAGAGGCAGACACAAATGAAGTGACTTAGCAAGTACTGCAGGAGTTCATGGAAGCTAAGGGAGACACCACTCAGATGGTCAGAGAAGAAGCTCTTTGGAGGAGAAGGGATTGGACCTTAAAAGAAGCGGCAGAGGGAAGGAAGCCCAAGGCCAGGTGGGGGTGCGTGTTGGAGCGGCCACCAAGGGTAAGCAGAAACTTTGTTTTGGGAGTTGTCCCTAGACTGTCATGGATTCCTGGCATGGAGACCAGAACATCTGAATTTTCAGTAAATACAAAACAAAGAGGTTCCTGGATTCTCACCTCCTTCCTCAAAATAGTAATAGTATCTTCCTGAGACATAGAGATAAGTGTGGCTGGCTCCTTTATAACCTTTTAATTGGAAGAACTGTTACAAAATTATCTTAGGAAAATTGCTGTTGGCAGAACTTTCAGATAGAACTGCTGAAGTCACCCCTTGGCATGTATTAATTATCTGTGTCTTTGAAAAGTTCTCTACAAATCTCAGCAGGGCAGCCTCGCAGCATCTCCTTAGTTCACATCTGGCCTTTCAACCCTCTCCTGAAAGAAATAACAGGGTTAACACAGGGGTTCCCCTATACTGTAAACAACCAGTATAGGCCTCCATGCCAACTCTGCGGTTCAGGGATAAGCTTTTCAGAGTTCCTGTGATGACAAATACTGCATCTCTTGGACGGCTGAGTGGGTCTCGCCTGTGTGTGTGCTCAGTTGCTTAAGCTGTCACCAACTCTTTGCAACCCTGTGGATTATAGCCCACCAGGCTCCTCTGTCAGTGGGATTCTCCAGGCAAGAATACTGGAGTGGGTTGTCATGCCCTCCTCCAGGGGATCTTCTGGACTCAGGGATCGAACCCTACTCCACCAGAATCTGTGATGATGGGTATGAAAAATGTCCCCACACTCCAGCAAAGACTACCAACCCCTCCTTCTCCTTCCTTACCCTATTCTGGCAGGGAAAATCGTATGTCATCAAGGAAGGTGGAAAATGTCCTAATATATGAAACTGAAACTACTACAATGTCCCTGGCACTCAAATAAAGCACAGATCCATTTAAGACAGGGAGGAATTCTTACTTAAAAACCATTCTCCCTGCTCTGCTTTAAAGCACCTTCTTCCAAAAGCCCTGGAGCCCTCAGGATATTGCGTAACTAGTGCTGGATCTACTTTTGAAGTAGTTTTATAAAAAGACCAATCCAAGTTCATCATACGTAATGAGTCAATAGGCTGTGTTTTCCAGTCGTAGTCCTCAGTTTAATACTTTTTCTCCCAATGACCCTACTAATAGGGCCACACAGGTGATAAACTGATAAGGGAAAGCAACAATGTCAGGTCTGAGCTAAAGAATCCTTGCTTAGTATAAATGTATCTGTGCGTTCCGTTACTCAGTTGTGTCTGACTCTTTGCGACCTCATGGACTGTAGCCCATCAGGTTCCATGGGATTTTCCAGGCAAGGATACTGGAGTGGGTTGCCATTTCCTATTCCAGGGCATCTTCCCGACCCAGGGATCAAACCCACATCTCCTGCATTGTAGGTAGATTCTTTACCACTGGGCCACCAAGGAAGACCAGAAGTAGATTTTGGTGTATAGGAGAGCCTTTCAACAGTGTCATTATGAAAATTTCTGAAATGCTGCTCAAGGTATGTTCATCCAATTTTAAAAATAACAAGAATCGCCTAGATATTTCTTTATCTATTATCTAACATAAGATGTAAAAGCTAAATGAAATGATGAGGCAAAGTGCTTCAGCTTTATTAAAGGGTTTTAAGAGTCTTTAAAAGTCAAAAACATTGTGGAATCAAAAGTGAAAACAAGGACTTCCCTGCCCAGAGGTTAAGACTTTGCCTTTGAATGCAGGGGGTGCGGGTTTGATCCCTAGCCGGGGAACTAAGATCCCACATGCCTTGTAGCCAAAAAACCAAAACATAAATCAAAAGCAGTACTGTAACAGATTCAATAAAGACTTTTAAAATGGTCCACATCTCTCTATATATATCAATATATATATGCAGTGATGGGATAGGCATATGGTAATAGTTATAGACATTCCTATTCCAGAAGGAAGAAAATGGAACAGACATAGAAAGGAGTTCCTTGTCCTGGTGAGTTTCAGAATTTGGCCCAGGAGAATCCCTTTCCCTGGTGGCTCAGATGGTAAATGCGGGAGACCTAGGTTGGGAAGGTTGATACCTGGGTTGGGAAGATCTTCTGGAGGAGGGCATGGCAACCCACTACACAACTGAGCAACTAACCACTGCACATATATATATATATATCTTTGGGGAAAAAGTGAAAACAAAGGCAGAAAGATTCCCAAACTTGAGAATATTCTAACTCCATTTTTCTACAAGGTACAGAGCCTGTGGACTTTAACTCATGAATGCTGTAAACACATCTGCTGATATGATGTGAGCCGGTGAAACAGGCAGAGGCAGGCATGGGCTGGGAGATCTGAGGCCTGATGGAGAGAAGTGGGCGGAGGTAATAAGGGAGGCATGTGGGGCAAAGTAGGACAAGGAAGAGGGGCCCTGAGGGCAGACAGGAGACGCAGCTGGAAGCAGAAAGCCTACCCTTTTGCAGGGAGGTGGGCGCCGTCAGAGGGAAAGTGGGCCTGGAAACACAGTGAAAGGACTGGGAAAGATCACTGCGACACACACAAGCCAAGTCTTGCAGGCAAAAGTAAGGTGGTGGGAGAAGAAGCAGGAGGCCTATGGATGAACATCTATGGCATAGAAACGCTTTAGAAAGGAGATGTAGGTAAAAGGGACGTCTGGCGAAGCAACGTAAAAGGCAGCCTAGGGAGAGTGGACAGACAGATGCCGGGGCAGAGGCGCAGAATGAATGCTGGCAGTCTGAGTGCGCTCGCTGCATGAGGCAAGGTCTCACCTTTGCTCGTTTTACGTTATTTTAGGAGGAACAGCAGTGAATATCCACGATGGCCTCCCTTGGGAAAATCCAGTAAACCAAGAGGCGGGGGGTGACCTGAGCTTCACCAGGACCTCTCTCCACTCCTTGATGCA
>NW_011494894.1:6571367-6575409 GCF_000754665.1 Bison bison bison
ATGCAGGCACATTCTGGGAACGATCCCAGGAGGAAAACCTTGCGTGTTATAACCACAGCATGGTGTCAAGTAAGACAAGGGTACATGAAAACTATAAAGCACCCTTTAAATATGAAGCATTGTTATTCAATGAATGCCTGGGACAAAAAAAAGATGAAGACCAGAGTCACAATCAGGAGTGAAGAAATATTTGTCAAATACGGATATTATATATATTCCAAATGAAGATGATCCTAAGTAGAAATTCCAGTAATTTGAGAAGACATTATGCTTGATATCTTTACTTTTCTGTCCAACATGTTTCCACATTGAAAAATCCTACCTGCGGCATAATATGGAGGTCTTGATAAACTACCGTACTGATTTATGAAAATGGAAATCTGCATCTAATGTATTTCCAAGGAGGTTTTTGACACGTTACAGATCTTAACTAATTAGGTGAATTCCATTCAGTGCAATCACTCATTGAGTGACCTGCAAGTAAGCGCAAGGTAATCCATCAGCTGCCAAGGAAGCTGCAGAGACGAGCAAGATAGTCTGCCTCTACCTACCTAGTTTGGTCAGTTCATCTTAGTTTCCACTCAGATTGGGGCAGCTGCATCTCCTTTCATAAGTATAGAGAGAAAGCAATCTTTGACATTATGTGACTAGCCTGCAACCAAGGAAATGCATTTTCCAGGAACACACTGAATTAAAAAAATAATAATAATAAAGGAGGGGAAGGCACTCACTACCTGCTTACTGCAGACACTGCTGTGTGTTCATTTCCAGGTTCATCCTCGCCCAGTTGACGTGCAACCACTCTTGTCCTGATTGCATAACCACAGCATGTCAAGTTGTTTCTTGTTGCCAGTGTAAGTTGTAAAATTAAACTTCAGAACTGAGGGAGTCAAGCTAAATAATTGCCTACTTTAAAAATATGTATGTATATAATTTACATGTCACTTCAGATAAGCTCTTGAATTATGATCTCTTAAAATCACAACTGTCATGAATTTTAAAATACCATTTCAGGGTAGCAGTTTTCCCCACATGCACACCTTCTCCCTGAGACTTTCTCTCCTCTTCTCAGTTTTCCAAGTTTTCCAGTTTTACATTGATTTATTGCAATCTGCTTTTCATGTTTTAACGAGAACCTAATTAATCACAACTTTTACTTCTCTCAAGCTCCTGAGACTTCTATAATTCCAAAGAAGGAATCTCAGATGGCCCAAAATGCACTTGCTGGTGCCTCTCAGGGCTCCAGGTCCTACTGATAAGTTCCTGTGAAGTTGGCTACACCACACTTAGGACCCTCGGTGAATGATATCCTGCCCACTCCTGTTCTAAAGGGAGATGCCAAACTTCTCCTTCTCCAACCTGGGGTGTTTCATTCTCTGACAGAAAACAGCTACGAGAAAGGGGCCAGGACTTCCCTGGAGGACCAGTGGATAAGGATCTGCCTGCCAATGCAGGGGACACGGGTTCAGTCCCTGGTGGGAGAAGACTCCACATGCCACGGGGCACCTAAGCCTGTGAGTCACAAGTACTGAGCCTCTCACTCTAGAACCTATGCTCGCAACAACAGAAGCCAACGCTATGGGAAGCCCATGTGTAATGAAGAGTATGAAGAGTAGCCCCTGCTCGCGGCAACCAGAAAAATTCCGCTTGCAGCAATGAAGACCCAGTGCAACCAAAAATAAAATTAATTTAAAAAAAGAAGCACGACTTCCCCTTTAAAAAAAGGGGGGGGTGGTGGTTACTAGGAGCCTGGAGCAAGTCACTAAGTGACAGTCAAGTCTTGCCCGGTCAAAAATCAACACAGCACTGATGCACCATCAACCTGGAAATGAGACTCACAATGGGGGACATCACCTTCCTCTTAGATAGAGTCACAGCAAATAGTACCAATTAATGAAAAGGCTTTTGATTTATACCCTGTGACGCTTCAAGAAGCTCAAACCACTTCAGACAGCAGCCTATCAATTCCCAGAAATCCATGTGTGCGTGCATGCTAAGTCACTTCAGTCTCGTTCGTCTGCCAGGCTCCTCTGTCCAGGGGATTCTCCAGGCAAGAATACTGGAGTGGGTTGTCAAGCCCTCCTCCACAGGATCTTCCTGACCCAGGGATCGAACCGGTGTCTCGTTATGTGTCCTACACTGGCAGGCGGTTTCTTTATCACTAGGGCTACCTGGGAAGCCCCCCCCAGAAATCCATGCTAGATGATAAAGTGAGATCAGGGGTGAGAGGATAAAGAACACAAAAAACACTAGCAAAGAACCCAAAGAACTCGACCAGTGTAATTGAGTCAGCTGAAGAGGGAACCTAGAACCTTAGGGTCCTTCTAGGATGAAATATCAGCATTGGCTATAAGACCACCCTACCAACCAGGGCCAACTTTTCTTGGGAAAAATGCCCTAAAGGAGATAAACTTGACAACAGAAGTACCCCACTCCTTCTTGAAGCCCTCTGTTCATCCAAGTGCTGAGTTTGCTTGTCTTCAATGCTTTTCCGAACAGCCATCCTGAGCTGCTGTCATAACCCAGTCTGCACAGCAGGAAACACTAGAGGAGGATTTCCACACTGCATTTTTGATCTGTGAAGTGCTAGTCCCAGCACTGGCTTAATGCAGAGACAAATACACTCAGCTGTCCCATCACCAGCACTTCCTCCTTTATAGGCAGCAAAAGAAAAATAACCAAGTCTAAATTAATTTCCACATCTGATCAATTGCATTTCCAAACAGCCAACACAGAACATGTTCCATTGATCCTACAATCCAGCTCTAGAAGTATGAAAAAGGGGAGAAATCCCCCAACTTGAGCACCCTGGACTTAAAGACCCTTAAGAAGTATTACCTTCTCTCCCCTAAGAAAGCTATAGTGTCTGGGGCTATACTGCTCTGAATGCACCCAATCTTCTTTGATCTGGGAAGCTAAGCAGGGTTGGGCCTGGTTAGTACGCGGATAGACGAAAGCTAGAGCACCCCAGACCAACTCTACCCATGATTTTTTTTTCTATCCTGATACATCCCAATTCTACCAACATAAAGATTATTCTCATTAGGTAGAAGGTGAGCCCAGCCCATGAAGTAAGGAAGTGTTCATAATATCTGTCTGTGTAATGAACGTGTCACTTCCCCGAACAGCCCAACTGTTTCCTTAAAATTAAAAAAAAAAAAAAAAAGTACTCCATGGAATCTATGGTGTGTTAGTCCCCCTCCCAAAGTCTGAGTCAGAGCATGTGTGTCTTTCCTGAAGTTCTGGGTGACCAAGCTGGCTCCCTTTCAGACTTGCTCCGATAGCTGAACTTAAGGCTGTCTTCCAGCCACAACAGAAGCAACTATCTATTTTAAAACAATTTTCCTAACCCACACGCAACCGGAGCTACCTTATACATAGGTCGTCAACGTCCTACCGGAAACCGAACACTTCTATCTCGAACGGTGCCTGTCATCTCCCAGGATTAATGCGTGACTATGTGCATATATTTTTTCCTTTGACCGTGCAACTGTTGGAGTGGAGAAAAGCCACCCCAATTTTTATCATCGTGCCTGAGCCAATCCAGAGCCTTAGAAAGAGAGATGAATGGGAGATGAGAGGGCTTCTCTAGCACAAACAGTAAGCGAGGGGAGAAAAAAAAAAAAAATCCGTCGGAGAGGGTGGGGGGCAGGGTGGAAGGCAGGGGAAGGACACCCAGCAGCCGACCAGAGGCAGCTGCAGGCGGCCGCACCTCGCGAACTGCCCGCAGAGGGGAGTGAAATCTTCCCTCCGGTACAATAACGGAGCGCCCCACTCCCCGGCTGCCTCGCCTGGGCACGAATAATAAATATATCGAGGTGGACAAACCGCTGCACCGAGACCAGTCAGCCCCCCTCCCCGAAAGGTCAAAACTTCAGAAATTCGGGGGATCACAGCACCCACACAAACACATAAATCCGTCGGAGCGGAGAGACTCGGAGATTGAGCAAAGGTTCTGCATTTTGGTTTTTGCTTTCAAGCTCTGGCTTGCAAAAGTACGGCGGCTACGGGCAAAGCTCGAGAGGAGCAGGAAAGGCTGAGG
>NW_011494894.1:6576274-6586789 GCF_000754665.1 Bison bison bison
GGAATCGAGGGCGAGGACGGGCGTGTGTATGTGTGTGTGTGTGTGTGTGCGCGCACCCCGCCGCTGGAGGGGAGACCCCGGCGGGAAAGCTGCGTCCTGGGCCTGACACCCGGGCGATGGCCTGGGAGGAGCTGCTGGACTGCTCGGAGACCCGGACGGCCCAGCTCTGCTGAAGACCCAAGCCAGACCTTGGGTCCAGCCGAGGGGCTGCGCCTGCTGGAAGCAGGGGAAGGCGAGGCCGGGCATCCGCGCCGCGCAGCCCCTCCCTTCGCTGGACCGGTGGGCGCTGCCCAGCTTCCCCGGCCCGGCGCGGCCACTAACCCTCCTCCACCCTGCCCGGGAGCCGCGGCGCCTGCAAGATGAATGAAGCATCGGCCACTGGACAGAAGCTGCACTGAGGAGGGAAGGAGACACCGCCTGAGACTTTGTGCCCGACGCCCCCTCTTTGCCCTTCCCGGCCTCTTGGGACTAAAGGGCGGAGGCCGCGCTTCTGGCGCGTTTGGGATGATTGGGGAATCTACAAAGATCGCCGCCCACCTCTTTACCTGCTGGGTTTTTTTGTGGACACCCACAAGAGGTCAACCAATCTCACCCTCTGGGAAAAGGTAGTTTTCTCCTTTTCCTGGTCACATTGGGTGTTTCGTGTGCGCACTGAATGGATCTTTCAACATGATAGCGGTCTTTTGTGTAGCTTCCCCGCGCTTCGCTGCTCTTGCATTGCCCTAGACGCGTGAGGAATGCCAGGCCTCCGGAGTGAGGACACCCAAGAAAACAAAAGGGGCAAAAAGATCCTCCCTGGGCCCCGTGGATTACACACACACAACGGAATCATTTCTCTCTTTGGGCCAAGATGAAGTTGAAAACCGGAAAAGGACACATCAGAGCTGTGACAGTGATGAGACACCTAACTGAAAAGCAGATTCATAATTTAATGACATGAGTTAATAACCCACCCAGAATAGCGAGGAAGTCAGTCTTTTGGGGAAGGGGGAAAAAATGGTTTCCCAGTGTTCTCACTTTTCCGATTTAAAAGGCTGGTATCACATTGTTTTTGAAACCCCCTTGTATTCCATTTTAAAATTTATCCACATTTTCTCTTTGGAACCAGAAGTCTTTCTGGTCTAACCTCCTGAAGAGGAGTAGTTTAGAAGGGGTGATAGGCTAACTAGGATTCCAAGGAGGCACTGCCAGCCATCATCTGTTACCTTAAATGACTTGTTTCATTTCTTTCAGCCTTCCTTCCCTCATCTGTAAAATGGGGTTGATGATAGGAGTTTCTATCTCATAGACGTGTTGTCAAAATAAAAGAAAAATAAAATGAGGAGGCAGTGTACATAAAAAACTTTGTGTATAGCCTGACACATGGTATGAGCTGTTCTTTCAAATGTATAGTTAAATCTCAAATTTGGTGGGCATTTTTTTTTTTTTTCCTCTTTGCATTCCATCTTAAAGTTGGGAGTGCAAATCCATCTGCTGGATTTATCCAAATGTAGTCAACCTTTGGTGTTTTTAGGTCATTCCTAATACCTTCATCCCATGGACAGAGGAACCTGGTGGGTTATGGTAAGATGAAAGAAGTATATAACTAAGATGTGTGTGAGTTTTTTTACATAGAATTCTGTATAAAAGGATCCTTGAGGATAACAGGATTTTGTTTCCCCTACTTCTCTCCTTCCTTCACTAAGCTACCCTGAATAGACCAGACTCTCTAAATGTTGGCTCTATAAATATTGTATCATCTATCCTTTCATGGGTCAGAACAGTGACTGGCAACGCAGAATTCTTGAGGGCAAAGCAATGAGGGTCCCCTCTGAACTGATATCCTCAGAAGTAACAGAAGGTCACAGAGCAAGCACTTCAGACATGCATGAGTTTTAAAAATCCATACTATGAACTTTTAAAGCAAGTTTTTAATTATTCAAAATAAATACATATTCCTTGTAGAAACTCAGCCAAGTATGAAGGAAATAAAAATCACCATAATCCTACCCTCCAGAGAGAAGAACTCAATAAGTGCTTCAGGTATACCCATTTACCCTTTACTTATTTCATGATTATTCAATCAGCAAATGTTTGTTAAGAACCTAGTATAGGGGCTGGACCACTTCCCAGGGCTGAGAATATGATGTATGTTGTTAATGGTATTTGTTTCTCTCTAGACACTACTCCTGAGAGGCAGCACTTTATATGGTAGTAAGGTTCTCAGGATAGTCTACCAAAAGTCTGTGAAAAGAATTCCATAATGAAACTACGTTGCTGGCCAGAAACAATCCAGGTTTTGTAGGGCTTGAATCGCTTACAGGTTGGGTAGCCATCTTCCAGATAAAGAAGATAAAAGTGTAAAAGCCCCTGGGAAGGGCTCATATGAATAAAGTGTCACGGAAAGTAAGCCCCTTCTGCCTTTCAGCAAACCCTAGGGCTTCCCAGGTGGCACAGTGGTAAAAAGTAAAGAATCTCCCTGCTACTACAGGAGACACAGGAGATGCAGGTTCCATCCCTGGGTTAGGAAGATCCCCTGGAGGAAGAAATGGCAACCCACTCCAGTATTCTTCCCTGGGAAATCCCATGGATAGAAGAGCCTGGTGGGCCACAGTCCACAGGGTCACAAAAGAGTCAGCCACGACTGAGCATGCACTCACGCAGTAAACCCTCTTCGGCACTGGAATTTCTGTACAAATTAACTGCTTCGATAAACATTGGTTTTGAGGTTTTCTTTTCTTTGCCATACCACACAGTTTTTGAGATCTTAGTTCCCCAACCAGGAATTGAATCCACACCCTTGGCAGTGAAAATGCAGAGTCCTAACCACTGGACTGCTAGGAAATTCCCGATAACACTGTTTTAATGTGAAAATTCATATCTCATTTACTTGGGATTCATGGGGTACCTCTCCTTTTCCCCCCAAATCTGGATGAGATGGGAATGGAGATGCCCATCACCACCACAATCACCATGCACACACACTTGCTTAACATAGCCACATCAGGGGCAGTCGTACCATGGGGTGGTGGGTAAGGGCTGCAGAAGAGAGAGTAGGTAGGGTCCAGTGAGAGGGGAGGGGCAGACAGGATGGGGCAGGGAGGAGCTAGAGGGGCTCCTTGGTTATAATAGCACACAGCAAACTACACAGCACGAGTTGCCTGCGCATCTGCTTGATCAGCACAAGCTGAATCTACCACACATTTAAAAACAGAATAGCTCTTGCTATTGCATGCTTAGTCACATTCAACTCTTTTGTGACCCCATGAACTCTAGCCCACCTGGCTCTTCTGTACATGGAATTTCCCAGGCAAGAATACTGCAGTGGGTTGCCATTTCCTTCTCCAGGGGATCTTACTGACCCAGGGATTGAACCAGCATCTCCTGCAATGGCAGGCAGATTCATTACCACTGAGCCTCCTGGTAAGCCTCCTTGCTATCAAGATGACTATTAAATATGAAGATGACTTATAAAAGCATACTTTTTGAAAACGAAAAACATGAATCACATCCCCATCACAACTAATAAAA
Organism: Bison bison bison; assembly: GCF_000754665.1. NCBI lineage: Eukaryota > Metazoa > Chordata > Mammalia > Artiodactyla > Bovidae > Bison > Bison bison. The sequence continues at coordinate 6,579,785 of NW_011494894.1, forward strand.
CCATCCTCTCTTTGCCATTCCACCACCAGAATCTTTGAGTGTTCCATATCTTCAAACACTCTTAGGTATAATTTTTTTTAAAAAGATATCTTTATTGCCCAGAATAGTTATGGTTTAACCTTCAAAGTCACTTCATTGAAAATTGATTTTCTTTTTTATTCCTAAAGCTTTAACTTATAAAGTTTGGCTCTATAGAACCATTTATAACATGTTTGAATTCTTTGTTTCTTACATTTCTTTTGAGTAGACATTGCGTTAGACATTGCGTATTGAGTGTGTTTGTAACCCCAAATTCATATGTTCAAGGCTTAATCCCTAATGCTGATGTGGGAAGAGGCAGGCCTTTGAGAAATGAGGTCATGAGTGGGGGTAGGGGAAGGTGGAGTCCTCATGATGAGGTTAGTGCCTTTATAACAGAGACCAGAGAGTTCTCCTCTACTCCATCTCTCCCTACCCAGAACACAAGGTGGCCTTGGAAAGGGCCCTTCCCAAGAACTTGACCATCCTGGCACTTTGATCTCAGACTTCCAGACTCCAGAAGAGTGAGAAATAAGTATATATTGAGAAATGGAGTATTTCCTGCCATGTCAGTAAACAATGGTGTTACAGTCATCAGCAATTCCTACCCTTTAGGGCACTCAGGAAAAAGAAGAATACCTGCGTGGTCTGGTAGCCACCAGGCTGCAGCCACTCCCTACAGTGAGCACTGAGGAACTCAGGATGTTAAAAAACACAGGATAGTGAACCCAGGATAGCTGAGACGCACACGAAAGGGAAGAGTTCAGTGACCCCAGACACTGGCATCGTCCCATACACAGACAAGTGTTAAATTCCTCAACTTGGGACTTGGGGTTTTCCTTAATTCACAAAAATACTTTTGATGTTCAGACTACCTTTGACTGTGTGGATCACAATAAACTGTGGAAAATTCTTCAAGAGATGGGAATACCAGACCACCTGACCTGCCTCTTGAGAAACCTATATGCAAGTCAGGAAGCAATAGTTAGAACTGGACATGGAACAACAGACTGGTTCCAGATAGGAAAAGGAGTACCTCAAGGCTGTATATTGTCACCCTGCTTATTTAACTTCTATGCAGAATACATCATGAGAAACGCTGGGCTGGAAGAAGCACAAGCTGGAATCAAGATTGCCGGGAGAAATATCAATAACCTCAGATATGCAGATAAGTGAAGAAATTGAAGAGGCAGAAAGTGAAGAGGAACGTAAGAGCCTCTTGATGAAAGTGAAAGAGGAGAGTGAAAAAGTTGGCTTAAAGCTCAACATTCAGAAAACGAAGATCATGGCATCTGGTCCCATCACTTCATGGGAAATAGATGGGGAAACAGTGGAAACAGTGTCAGACTTTACTTTTTTGGGCTCCAAAATCACTGCAGATGGTGATTACAGCCATGAAATTAAAAGACGCTTACTCCTTAGAAGGAAAGTTATGATCAACCTAGATAGCATATTAAAGAGCAGAGACATTACTTTGCTAAAAAAGGTTCATCTAGTCAAGGCTATGGTTTTTCCAGTGGTCATGTATGGATGTGAAAGTTGGACTGTGAAGAAAGCTGAGCATGAAGAATTGATGCTTTTGAACTGTGGTGTTGGAGAAGACTCTTGAGAGTCCCTTGGACTGCAAGGAGATCCAACCAGTCCATTCTGAAGGAGATCAGTCCTGGGTGTTCTTTGGAAGGAGTGATGCTAAAACTGAAACTCCAGTACTTTGGCCACCTCATGCGAAGAGTTGACTCATTGGAAAAGACTCTGATGCTGGGAGGGATTGGGGGCAGGAGGAGAAGGGGACAATAGAGGATGAGATGGCTGGATGTTATCACCGACTCTATGGACATGAGTTTGGGTGAACTCCGGGAGTTGGTGATGGACAGGGAGGCCTGGCGTGCTGCAATTCATGGGGTCGAAAAGAGTCGGACACGACTGAGCGACTGAACTGAAATGAACTGAACCTGCTCTTTGTTCCAAACTTCTATATAACCTGACTGCTTCCCGCTCCCTCCCTCTCCTCGGGGAGTTCTCTCAGGGCTACTTGAGATGCTGCCTCCCAGGCTTAAGTCTTAAAAATTTCCACCAAATAAAACATAACTCTCAACTTTTATGTTGTGACTATTTTTTGAGTCAACTATCCATGTTTAAGTTACCCAGCCTGTGGTATTTTGTTATAGCAGCCCAAACTCACTATGACATATAGGTTCCCTTTATCATTGACTGTAAAAAAGAAACCAATGGAAGTGCAAAATGACTGAATACAAGCTAGTAAAAACTGTACACTGCTGCCACCTATAATTTCTCATATGAACCTAAATGAATTCATTTTATGTGATTTACTTTTAAAAAGCTTCCAATCAGGTTAATTTTTCTGGATAATCAAGTCACAAGTAGCTTTGGCAGGATTATTCAGAAATCAGTGATCCTAAAATGAGTCCTACTCTGAAGAGTGCTTTCTTTGTTATTTGTCTGCTGTATGGTAAGCACAGCATTATGTCATTCATAAGGTACGTGAGCTCACTCACTTCATCTTCCCAGCAATGCAATCAGATAGATACTATCACCATTCCAATGCAGATGTGGAAATGGAAACACAGAGGAATGGAATAATTAGTTCAAGTCCGAGATCAGTTCTCACTAGTCACATGCCAGAACCCACATTCTTAACTGTTGGAAGTATATTTTCTCTTCGACTTTCCTACTTCAGTCTAACTCTTACAGTGAAGCTTGTCTGAGCAACCCCAGCCCCTGAGTTTCTCAATTTATGGAGAATCCATAGTTTCCCCTCATTTGCTGAAATTTTACAGCCTTACACTATTGGGGGTCCTTCCATGTATTTATGGTGCCATCAAGATCAGCAGCTACTGGTCTGAGACTAGACAATTGTGCGCATGTGTGTGTTTAAGTCTTATTTGGGGTACCACAATGCACACACAGGTAACACACTCAATAAGCAGTTGTGGATTGAGTGTTATTTTTATCATTTGTTCATAGTGGTTAATATTAGTCACATTACCCCGATCATTCTTTTTTTTTATTATTTTATTTTATTTTTAAACTTTACAATATTGTGTTAGTTTTGCCCAACATCGAAATGAATCTGCCACAGGTATACCTGTGCTCCCCATCCTGAATCCTCCTCCCTCCTCCCTCCCCATACCCTCCCTCTGGGCCGTCCCAGTGCACCAGCCCCAAGCATCCAGCATCGTGCATCGAACCTGGACTGGCGACTCATCTCATACATGCTATTACACATGTTTCAATGCCATTCTCCCAAATCTCCCCACCCTCTCCCTCTCCCAGAGTCCACAAGACTGATCTATACATCAGTGTCTCTTTTGCTGTCTCGTACACAGGGTCATTGTTACCATCTTTCTAAATTCCATATATATGCGTTAGTATACTGTATTGGTGTTTTTCTTTCTGGCTTACTTCACTCTGTATAATAGGTTCCAGTTTCATCCACCTGATTAGAACTGATTAAATATGTAAGACAAATGCTAACAAGTATGAAAGGAGAAATTAACAATAACACAATAATAGTGGGAGACTTTAATACCCCACTCACACCTATGGATAGATCAACTAAACAGAAAATTAACAAGGAAACACAAACTTTAAACTATACAATAGACCAGTTAGACCTAATTGATATTTATGGGACATTTCATCCCAAAACAATGAATTTCACCTTTTTCTCAAGCGCACATGGAACCTTCTCCAGGATAGATCACATCCTGGGCCATAAAGCTAGCCTTGGTAAATTCAAAAAAATAGAAATCATTCCAAGCATCTTTTCTGACCACAATGCAGTAAGATTAGATCTCAGTTACAGGAGAAAAACTATTAAAAACCCGATCATTCTTAATGGTTGGGGCTACCTCAGAGAAGAGAGTTTAAAGTCAGTGCTAACCATACTGGATGCTTGGGGCTGGTGCACTGGGACGACCCAGAGGGAGGGTATGGGGAGGGAGGAGGGAAGAGGGTTCAGGATGGGGAACACATGTATACCTGTGGCGGATTCATTTCGATATTTGGCAAAACCAATACAATATTGTAAAGTTTAAAAAAAATAAATAAATAAAGTCAGTGCTAACAACCTGCTAATTGTTCTAATCGGTCTCTCAACTATGTGTGAATTACTCTGATAACCCACTTTTCTGGATGCACAATTCTTACATCTATTTTTTTTTCCTTCCTCGGGTTTCCACTTAGGTTATGTATTTCCTTTATTTCATTTTCAAAATTGGGGTAGATGGAAGATGAAAACGTGGAACATAGTCACTAGGAGGAAGAAGTGTTAGGAATCCATAATCAAGGAGTGAGATTCCCCTGCAGGTCAAAGAGAAGAATGGAGCAGAGGCACAGGAATTTCAGGTACCCTGGAGGGAGGGGTCAGGCAAGCCCCTCCGGCTGTCTGCTTTCTTTCCTTCTTGTTTCATGGCCTTCTCCAGAGAGTGGAAGTTAGCTTTCCAGCATGGACCCCCTTTTCCCAGGTCATAGAACAGCTCCACCGCCGTGGGTGTAACAGATGGATCTCCAGATGCTGAGGTCATTGGTTCTCACTGGTATTTGCTTAGAGTCCAATCTTCCTTCCAACTTACACTTATTACTTGTGCTAATAGTGTCGTTGTTCACATGTTTGTTAGTCTCTTGAGTCAACTGTGAGGTCTATGAGAACTGAAGACTTTGTTCTTCCTATCGCAATGGAGCCAAACAGTAGGAATTCTATACAGCCTTAGAGGTAAGAGTTGCAATTATTTAAGTAGCTATTAAGTCACTATGTGGCTTCCTCATAGTCAGTGAAGAGTTGACTCATTTTGCAAAGAGCTGACTCATTTGAAAATACCCTGATGTTGGGAAAGATTGAGGGCAGGAGGAGAAGGGGATGACAGAGGATGAGATAGTTGGATGGCATCACTGACTCAATGGACATGAGTTTGGGTAAAACTCTAGGAGTTGGTGATGGACAGGGAGGCCTGGCGTGCTGCAGTTCATGGGGTAGCAAAGAGTCGGACACAACTGAGCGACTGAACTGAACTGAACTGAACTTAGTGATAATGGAAAGCAAATATTGACATCCAGAAACTTCAGAAACTGTCATATAACCAAAAGAATGTGGTGAAGGAAATTGTGTGTGTGTGTGTGTGAGAGAGAGAGAGAGAGAGAGAGAGAGAAAGAAACAGAAATGAAACAAACAAAAAAATGTTTTCATCTCTATCACAGCTTTACCTCTTTGAAAACCCCCTCTTTCCTTACTCTCTTTCAGAAAGTGAAACAATATTGAGAAGGTGAACATAAAAAGTTGCAGCTTCCTTCACCATAATTAAGCAGGAACCCCTACAATAGCTAATAAGTCATTATCTCTAATAATACTACAGTTCAAAATTTGTATTGTTTCTGATGTTATGGACTGACTTCAGATACAATTATTGATAGCTGAAGTTTTTAAAAGCTAATGGAAAATATTATTGCCGTTGAGATGTAAACAACCTGTTTTCAGATCATATTCTTAAAAGGAAAGGAAGGAATCGGAAAATTCCAAAATAAGTGTTTGAAGAGGTTTTGGGGTGTTAGCATATATCAAACTGTTCTAACCTCTCCTGAATGTTTTAACTGTTTTAAGTTCCCCTGCAATGCTGTGAAGGAATTGTTATGAATATCTCCATTTTCTAGAGGTGAGATCTGAGGAACAGCGAGCTTATGTAACACAGCCAACACCAAGGTTGTCCAGTAAGTGAGAGAGCTGGAATTTGCTCTTATACCTGGTGCTTAGACTACGCCAAGCACATTGATGGCGGCCATTGGGCACAGAAAAGAACAGTTTTATCTTCTAGAATCTGCTGAATGGTAGGGAGCCTCAGTACACTTACCATCATCTCCAGAGGGTCTTTATCACTTGTGAGGAGCCACAATGAGAGAAAAAGGGTTGGCACTGTCAGACATGACACCTGCTGGCTAATCAGATGCTTCCAGTAGTTCTTCTAGCCAGAAGACTATTGATGGAGGTAGGAGATTACAGAGCAAAGGTGGCTAGAAGGCTTGAAACATTTCCATGCTTCAGCACTCATTTTAATTAAATCAGGTCCAAAATAACTGTCAGTAAACAGCTTTGCCTTATTCAGAATGCTCAGTGGCAATGTAAGGTAAGCATTAGCATGAACATTTAAAATGCTTCCACCAGTTTGAAATGGTGGCTTTTTTCACCTCTTCCTCTCCTCCTTGCTTAGTTCTGAACCCTCTAGTCCAGGCCTCAGTCCCTCTCTGATGGACTCTGAGTCAGTCACCTTGACTTCTTTCTCTTTGGTTGAGCACTGTTCTTGTGATTGCAGGATCCCTTCTCTAAAGCACAGATCCATTTACCGTACATGCTTCCAGCTCTTTGATGAGTCCAGAATGAATTCTAAACTTCTCCATCATGACACAAAACCTTCCATAATTTTGCCTGTGCATACCTTTTCAGATTGATTCCCAGTTCTAGTTGCGAACTGTACAGATGAAGGCCCTGGCTGATTTGCTGTTTCCCATTCATTTCTGCTATTTTCAACCCCTGTGACCTTGCACCTGTCCCTCTGTGTAGACTACTCAAACCCTTACACATCTCAAGAGCTTGTCTCTCAGCCGACCCCAGTTTTCTCTGCCACTCACTAGCTCCATGACTGTGGGCAAACCATCTTGACCATTGGTTGAGCCTTGTGTTCTTCATCTGCAGCAGAGGGACCATATTGTGTATATAGAGAAGATGTGGAATCTAGAAAAATGGTGCCAATGAACCTATTTGCAGGGCAGGAGTAGAGACACAGACATAGAGAATGGACTTGTGAACACAGCGGAGGAAGGAGGCGGTGGGACGAATTGTGAAATATACACCACCATGTGTAAAGTTGACATACATACACGACCATGTGTAAAACTGACATATATATATATTACCATATTAAAATAGCTGGTGGGAAGCTGCTGTATGGCACAGGAAGCTCAGCCTGGTGCTCTGTG
>NW_011494894.1:6586889-6616134 GCF_000754665.1 Bison bison bison
GGGATATATGTATACAGAGAACCGATCCACTTTATTGAACACCAGAAACTAACACAACATTGTAAAACAATTATCCTCCAATTAAAATACATACATACATATGTACATAAATAACTAGAAATAAAGGCCTGGTGTTGGGCACCGTTAGAGATCAGATGTGGATGTGTTGTAAGTGGCTATTACATTATCTCTTGTGCTTTGTGGTCTGGCTTAGATGTCCTTTGTTCTGAGAAGCTTTCCACAGTCCCCCTTATCAGAATTAAGCTCTTCCTATTGCAGTTTTGGGGTTGTTTTAAAAGCCTTTGAGATTAGGTTTATTTGTTAGTTAACTAAGTCTCCCTCATATCGGGTTGGCCAAAAAGTTCATTCAGGTTTTTCCACATGCTGTATTAGAAAAAGAAATAGACCTACGTGTACGCGGTGATTTTAAGTGTCACCTTAAAATGACCGCCGAAAAGTTAGCTCATCCAGTAAATGGTATTAAGACAACTGGGTGAAGTACCAAGGTAAAAGCATAGGTTATTATCTTTACCTCACAATGCATAGCGTCTAAATCTAACTGATGCAAAATTTCATGGTTTAAAGGGCTTCCGCAATAGCACAGCTGTAAAGACTCCGCCTGCCAATACAGGAGATGTGGCAGGAGCTGTGGGTTCAATCCCTGGGGCAGGAAAATCCCCTGACGAAGGAAATGGCAACCCACTCCAGTATTCTTGCCTGGGAAATCTCACAGAGGAGCCTGGTGGGCTACAGTCCATGGGGTTGCAAAGAATCAGACACGACTTAGGGACCACACACATTAAAGCATTAGAAATAAAAAAGATGTCATGCAAATATATACTTTGCAAAGTGTACAGTTCAGTCAGTTTTAGAATATTTACATGACTGGGCAACCATCACCACTCTGTAATTCTGGAACATTTGTATCACCTCAAGGAAGAGGAGGGTTCCAATCTGACCACATCTTCACAGACGCTTGTTATTGCCTGTCTTTTTGTTCTAGCTGTCCTAGAGGATGTGAAGTGGCTTTGTAGGCTTGATTGTAGGCTTGATCTCATTGTAGGCTTGATCTCATTGTAGGCTTGATTTACATTTCCCTACTTTGGCCACCTCATGCAGATTTGACTCATTGGAAAAGACTCTGATGCTGGGAGGGATTGGGGGCAGGAGGAGAAGGGGACGACAGAGGATGAGATGGCTGGATGGCATCACTGACTCCATGGACATGAGTCTGGGTGAACTCCGGGAGTTGGTGATGGACAGGGAGGCCTGGCGTGCTGCGATTCATGGGGTCACAAAGAGTTGGACACAACTGAGCGACTGATCTGATCTGATCTGACTGACTAATCACGTTGAACATCTTTTCATGTGTTCTTCTCTTGAAGTTTGCTTATAATTTTATGATGGCAGTTGTTATAGCCAGCACCTGTTTACTCTTTACACTTCCTATAACCCTTTGCTCAAAAGTCTGTGAACTGTGGGGCTTGAAACGTGTTTCATGAATGAGCTCTTTATTCCTAATATCACCCAGGAGGTATCCTGATATGAAGTATGGAGAGAAGAGAGAGAAAAAATACAATGTGGACAAAAGAATAGAGCAAAAAACCCCAAAGAATACAGTGCATATTATTCTGAGAGTATCCAAATTATATACTGAATGATTTTTATAGCTGTTAAAGGTGTCCTGATATTTCTACCAGGTGATCTGCTTTCATCACATTTTTTCCTTCATTACTAGGGTAGATTCAGTAAGGAGGTATTATGTCAAAATTAAGACTTTTGGTTTTAGATAAGAGAGGGAAGAAAAAGAATTAAACTGGAAAATGTCATATTCAACTCATGATAATAATTGAGCACAGCTTAACTCCTTCATGCTCTTCCAAAGCAATTTTTTTTAAATAGAAGGAAATCTGTAAGTATCTGAGAAATTCAATGAAAATGCTATCACAATTCAGAAAATCTAAAAAATATTTGTTAGATACCTTCTTTCAATGAAGTGAGATTCATTTGAAAAAAAATAAAGGCAACCCTCAATTCACTAAATGCAAAAGCAAGCCCCAAGGAACTAGAAGAAGGAGTTTGTGATGGAATCTCACTGTCACCTACGCAGAGAGGCAGGAGCTAGAGTTGCCAGGGAGGAGTGAGTCATCCCTACGAACCGCCTGGAAGTGCACCAGCCAGCAAAGTGCAGAGTCAGAGCCCACTGCAGTGCTCAGGCCTGGCTGCTAAGGCAGACAATGGGAGAGACAGCCCAGCCCAGGCAACGGCGGGCGGCGGGTATCCCACAACGGGTAACCCTCCATAGAAGCTCCCACTCACCAGGGCTGCCTGCCTTCCTTAGTGATCCGGGTTCCACCATGTCAGGCTACTGCTCTGATTTATGTAAACTGGTCCCTTCTTCTGTGCTGAAGAATGTGGTGGTATTTTAGTTTGGGTTTTTTTTTTCATCATAAGGAATGGAAGCTTAATCATACTATCTTGAGTTGGAGGGACCAGGAAGAATTACTGTAAGATTCCTGAAAGCATCAGAGGAAGCAGAGCCCCTCTGGAAATTCAAGAATGGGGACCCTATAATGATGGGGCCTCGTGGACACCAACATAAGGACTCATAGCAGTGACCTAGTACTGACAGGGTTCCATATTGCCCCCAGCTGTCTGTCCCACCGTGAAGAATTGTAATGTCTCCTAAGAGTTCTCATCACAAGGAAAAAATATTTTTACTTCTTTTGGATTAGATGGTGGATGTTAACTAAAATTTTTGAGGACATTTGACAATATATGTAGTCAAGTCATTACAGTGTAACAAACTTACACACTGTTGTATCTCAATAAGACTGGGGAAAAACGAATTGTAATGCTAGTGAATTAGAATGATATTATTATTGGTGACATATCAAATCGATCAAATTCATATGTATGTGCATGTGTGTGTGCCCAGTCATGTCTAACTCTTTGCGACCCCATAGACTATAGCCCGCAAGGTTCCTCTGTCCATGGAATTTTCCAGGGAAGAATTATGGAGCGGGTTGCCATTTTCTTCTCCAGGGGATCTCCAAGACCCAGGGGTCAAACCAGCATTTCTTGTGTCTCCTGCATTGGCAGGCAGATTCTTTACCACCGAGCCACCTGGGAAGCCCCAATTTGTATGTACACCAGTCACAAATTTAAATATTTTATGAGCAGTAGCAATTTACTTTGCAAAATACCACACAGTATTTCACATGGCTGAAATCTCTTGTGATTGGCAAAAGAGAAAGATGGATATTTTCCCCAAAGTAGAGAAATGTATAGGCCTCAGTCTTTGATGGCAATGTAATAAAATTGAAAATGAATCAAAAGGAGATTTTTAAAACTCACAAAAAATTTAAAAAATACTATTCTTGTGTGTGAAAAAGATGAAAATTCAAATAAATGGGAAAGAATAGATCATGCTATAAACAGTGCTGGAACCCACTGGTAACAATTTGCAATGACAAAATTAGATTCCCTACCTTGAGAAATATACAAAAACAAATCCCAGATGGTTGATATTTTTAAATGTGAAAGATAAAGCCACTTTCATTTTCTTTTCAGTAGAAAAATAAATAAATCATAGGTAAACTGTATATAATCTTGAAATAGGGAAGGCTTATCTAAGCAGAAATCATAAATGATAAGATTACTAGTTTTGAATGCATAAAACAATTGTTCATCAGAAAAACATCATAAACAAAATTAAAAAGTAAATGACACACGGGGGTAATATTTGTATTATGTTTGATAGATGACTAGTTAGGTCATTAATATGTAAAGAGTCCTGTAAACCAACAACAAAAAGAGAAAAATTCAATAGAAAACTGGTCAAGAATGTGAGGAAATAATTCATCAGAGATGAACCATAAATTATTAAAAAATAGATAATAAGTTCAATGTTACTAGTGTTTAAAGAAAATTTAAAAAAATATGATGTCATTTTCTCCCTAACTGACAAAGGATTTAAAAAAAAAAATACTGTCTCTACAGTTAAGGAAGTTTTAAGGAAACAGGCACCCTTATATGCTACTGATAAAGTAATTTAATCAATACATATCAAATCATTAGAAGGTTACATGCCCTGTGCCTTAGCAATTACTAGCCCTTTATCATAAGGAAATATTCAGAGATGTATGCTAATATACACCATACCAAAGAATTTTTAATCAAATGGGGAAATATTTATGATACCTCATACTATAAAAGAAGATATCAAAATTGTATCCTAGCATGAACATAAACAAGTTCAAAGATATACACAGGTGCTTTGAAAAATATTTAAATGTTGATGGAAATTTCTATATATTTTCTCCATTTTTCAAAAAGCACAGTTTACTTTTATAGTTAGAGAAAAAGGGTATTGAAAATGGAGTCTACTCCTTTAAGAATATTTCCCTGAGAACAATTAAAGAAGTACAGTTATTGGGACTGAAAGAGACCTTTAAGATTTTTAGTTCAAACTCCCATTCTGCTCACTGGAAGCTCATTCAGCACTTCTACTTATAGTATAATTAATATGTTTTGAGATTGCTTATATATATATATATATATATTATATATAGTTATTTTTCTAGCGTTTCCAGAGGAGGGTCACACAAATATAAGGCCTGTTTGGACAGGTAAAGACACAGTGTTCTAAGGATGAGACAAAGGAGCGGCTGGGTATTTTAAGTCTTTGCTCCCTGGCCGTGCTTTTTTAGGTTGATTAACAGCCTGTTAAACATCCTCTACCAGGAGATGGCTTCTCTGGCAGCCATGAGAATGCCCTTGCAGACTCCCAACTAGAGAGAACTCAGTGGCCCAAGGCCCCAGCTGCTGCAGTCATAACCCTTGGCTATGTTTGTACAGAGACATACTTCCAGTGCTGAGCCCGGTCAATGGCTGAGTGCAGCAAGATGACTGGCAACCCTTTCCTAGGAGACACAGGGCTCTTCTGCTCCTCCAACAGCCAGCTTTGTCCCCAGGACTCTCTGTTCTTTGCTGAATCTTCCTCAAACTGTTAGGCAACCTAGAACCCCTCTGTTTTTTATTTTTTAGCAGCCCTGTGTGGCATGTGGGATCCTAGTTCCCCAACCGGGAATCAAACCTGTGCCCCCTGCATCAGGAGTGTGGAGTCTTAACCAGTGGACCCCCAGAGGAGTCCGCAACTTAGAACACTTCTACCCAATCTTCTCTCCTTCCCTCTTTCACTGCTGCTCAGACTTGCCCTCCCAGCCTCCTCTGGGTTTCTCCCTACTTTTTCCTCACACAAGCATTCTCCCTAATACAATTTTGCATATTTAATCCCATCTTGGCATTTGCTTTCTCAGAGGACTCAAGCAAACATAACTTTGGAAATCCTAAGTCTTGCTGCCCACTTCAATTTTTAATGTCAGCAACTAATTCAGATTTAAAACATGTACAGGTCAGTATTAGCTTGTGGAATATACATGTTTGTAAATAGCACTCTCCACTGTATTTATCTCCTTTACAGGCAGACAAAATACAGTGACAAGCTAATTAGCATTAGTAAGAGAATTAAACAATAAAATCATAAAAGCTGCCATGCTGTCATTTTTTTTTTTTGTAAAGGGAGGGGTGGTGTCATATGTTCTTCAAAGCTTGGGTTAGCCTGTTTTAGAAATATTAAAATCATGTGGTTTCAGACCATGGTTCCTTCATGTCTCTCTCTTTGAGCACTTAGAGTTGCATTGTTCCTTAACATTATCCTGTGGAAATAGAGCTAGACGAGGGACAACACCTTTAAAGGCTTGACATCACTGTTGCTAACAGAATCCATGGGGCAGAAAATGTTTATTTAAATGTGGTCATGTCAGAGTCCTTCTCACTCTCAGCCACAATAGAGCTTCAGCCTTTTGTTGGCAGAGTCAGCCTGTCAGGAAATCACCTAGCAATGCACTGTTACAGTTAGACGGCTATAATCCACACCCCTGAGGTTCAGAAGTGGCCAACAAGTGGGGGATGAGCCCTCCACAGTGTCACTTCCTGTTAGGGTAGAGGAAGATGCGTCTTGTAGGCAATTGTGGTCAGTGGGCTTTGCCACACGTGACATGCTAGTTCCCTTACCAGCACCATAAACATTCTGGAGTGCAACCCCTTGTGCAGTCCAGGTTGACCACCATATTGCTACAGGCAGGAGATTCAGTGCTGACTCTGTAGATCTGGGCTCCAAGTGGGTGGAGCTACAACTGCCACTGGCTGTCATGCCTCTGAAGACAGACACAAAACAGTGACCGCTTTCCGTGAGAAGGCACCAGTGTCCCCTTCACCACTGGGATTGACCTTCTGTCACCCTCTCTCAGGTCCTAAGCAGAAGAAGGCATAAAGCTGATCAGCAGAAGATTCAAGATTTTGAGCCAGGGTTTTCTTTTCTTTCTTTTCTTTTTTTTTTTAAATTTTGCCCTTGCTAGGTCTTTGTCATGGCACATGGGCTTCTCTAGTTGCAGGGTGGGCTTAGTTGCATGCCCACATGAAACTTAGTTCCCTAACCAGGGATTGAACCTGCATCCTGTGCATTGAAAGGCAGATTCTTAATCACTGGACCACCAGGGAAGTTCCCTAACCCAAGATCTTCTGATTCTAGGGCTATGATTCTACCACAATCTTCACTGGATGAGGAGCCAGAGGCTGTGCTTACTTGCTCAGTTGTGTCCAACTCTCTGTGAGCCCATGGACTGTAGCCCACCAGGCTCCTCTGTCCATGGGATTTCCCAGGCGAGAATCCTGGAGTGGGTTGTCATTCCCTTTTCCAGAGGATCTTCCCGACCCAGGGATCGAACCCAGGTTTCCTGCATTGCAAGCAGATTCTTTACCGTATGAGCTACAGGGAAGTTCCTGGTCTGCAAAGATTGCCTGAGCTGCTCACTACTCACTACCTGTTTCCCCACAGCCTTCAAGCTGATTTAGATTCAACCAGACTTGGCCATTGGTATGGAGGTCGAATAGCAAAGACTGCCACAGTTTGCATGTATTGAGGCTTCCTGGGTCCAGGCCCAGTTCTGAGGGTTTGATCTGAATTATTTCCATTTGATCCTCACTGCATTTCCATGGGGAGGGTGCCATTACATTATACTCACTTAACAAAGTGAGTATAGGGAAGCATGTGGAAGCTCATGAAGTTTAGGTCCTTATTCAAAGCCATAAAGCTCCAGATTTCAACTTGGGCTTCAGTTATTTTACATTGTTTTACTATCCCACATTCTTCCAGATAGGATTGGAGGTTGGCATTGTCAACAGTGGTAAATCATAGAAGATACTTTTATAAGGAGAAACGATGCTAGCGGAGGAAGGGTGATTCAGGCTCCACTAAACCCTGTCACCACAGGAGCCAATACATCTAGGGCTAGTCTTGTGTCGGAGGCTAATTTACTTTAGACTGTTAACTATAAACCAGGGTAGTGTTTTACTGGATTACCCCTGCTTGGGTCATTCATCACTCCTCCCTTTCTCACACCTGTCCAATAAGAACTTAGTCTCCTCAAATTTGTCCTCCTTCTCTGCTCTCATCGCTGTTCCCCTTATCAGGTCCTCATCATTTCTTGCTGGATATGGAAGTAGGATATTCAGTAAGGACATGGGAAACTAGAATCCTGTGCATTGCTGGTGAGAATGCAAAATGGTATAGCTGCTGTGAAAAATGGTCTGATGATTCCTGAAGAAGTTAAAATTAGAATTACCATTTGATTCAGCAATTTTACTTCTAGGTACATACCCTCCAGGGATCCCCCAGTGGCTCCGCCGACTCAACACTTCTTCGTCTGTCTGTCTGTTTTTTCTCTACACTGTCACCAGAATCCTGTTGCTTTCACTTCCTAAATGTCTGCCTTTCAGTTTCTTCTCTGTTGCATCTCAGACGCTATCATGGAGAGCGTGGCCATCTAACCTGTCTCCCTGTCTCTTGACCTCACTCTACTTCAACCCACCCTCCACATACCAATTGAAAGATATCAGTTCTTTGCATAAAATTATTTACTGCCTTTTGGCGCATCAAAGGATATTATCAAAAAAAGTGAAAAGGCAACTCACAGAATGAGGGAAAATATTTGTAAACCACATATCTGACAAGCATTTAACATTGCATATAGATAACATTGCATAGATTCTATATGCAATTGCGTATGGAATTCATAAAGAGCTCCTATAACCCTACAACAAAAAAAGCAAACAACTCAATTAAAAAATAGGCAAAGGATTTGAATGACATTTCTCCAAAGATTATATGCAAATAGCCCACAAGCACAGGAAAAGATGCTCACCTAAGGATCACCAATCCTTAGGGAAAAGCAACTCAAAATCACAGTGAGATACCGCTTCACACCCTTCAGAATGGCTATTATCAAAAAACAAAAACAAAGGGGAAGATATGGGGAAACTCAAATTGCTGTTGAGAATGTAAATTGTATAGCTGCTGTGAAAAATAGTCTGATGGGTCCTGAAAAAGTTCAACATAGAATTACCATATGATCCAGAAATTTGGGTCTTCCCAGGTGGTACTAGTGGTAAAGAATCCACCTGCCAATGCAGGAGACGCAAAAGATATGAGTCTCTTCTTCCCTGGGTCAGAAAGATCCCCTGGAGAAAGGAAATGGCAATCCACTCCAGTATTCTTGCCTGGGAAATTCCATGGATAGAGGAGCCTGGCAGGCTACAGTCCATAGAGTTGCAAAAGTCAGACACAACATAGCAACTAAAAAACAGCAACAACATACCCCACAGATTAAAAGCAGGAACTGAACAAACACTTGCATATGGATGTTTAGAGTAGCATCTTCACAATAGTCAAAAGGGGGAAAGGGCAGTGCAAGTCACTCAGTTGTGTCCGACTCTTTGCGACCCCATGGACTATACAGTCCATAGAATTCTCCAGACCCAAAAACTGGAGTGGGTAACCTTTCCCTTCTCCAGGGGATCTTCCCAACCCAGGGATTGAACCCAGGTCTCCTGCGTTGCGGGCGGATTCTTTACCAGCTCAACCACAAGGGAAGCCCAAGAATACTGGAGTGGGTAGCCTATCCCTTCTCCAGGGGATCTTCCCGATCCAGGAATCTCCTGGGTCCAGGGTCTCCTGCATTGCAGGTGGATTCTTTAACAACTGAGCTATCAGGGAAGCCCCAAAACAACCTATTTGCCATCAACAGATGAATGCATTAAAAAGAGTATCGGTGTGTATATGTAGAGAGATAGACAGATATACATATGTAAAATTCAGCCTTTAAAATGAAACTCTGATACATGCCAGAAATGGATGAAACTTAAAAATATTATGCTGTGTGAACTAGCACAAAAGGACGAATAGTACATGATTCCACCTATGTGGACTTCCCTGGTGGCTCAGACAGTAAAGCGTCTGCCTACAATGCAGGAGACCCAGGTTCGATCCCTGGGTTGGGAAGATCCTCTGGAGAAGGAAATGGCAAACCACTCCAGTACTCTTGCCTGGAAAATCCCATGGAGGGAGAGCATGGTAGGCTACAGTCCATGGAGTCGCAAAGAGTCGGACACGACTGAGCGACTTTACTTACTTACCACCTATATGAGTTTCCTAGAATAGGTAAATTCATAGAGATTGAAAATAGAGTAGTGGTTGAAAGTAGAATAGGGGCTGGGACTGGGCAGGAAAAGTGGTGGAATGTACGTTTAATGAGAAGAGTTTCTGTTTGGGATGATGAAAAGTTCTGTAAATGGATAGTGGTGATGTACATACAACATTGTGAATGTACTTAATGGCACTGAATCGCACACTTAAAAATGATATAATGTCAAATGTTATGCTATGTACATTTTACTACAATGAAAATATTATTTACTGTCAACAGGATGAAGTCTAGACTCCTTAGCATGGCCAATAAGACCTTCCATGTCCTCACCTCTGTTAATGCTCTCAGGTTCATCTGCCACATATCTCCCTGACTATGATAAGGCATTTGAACTACCTTCCTGTCACCAAGGACTTCACCCCATCCTCCTTCCTTCAAATTTCAGCTCAGGCTTCCTCTTCCAAAGTCCCTCCAACTTGACT
The DNA here is from genome assembly GCF_000754665.1 of Bison bison bison. Classification (NCBI taxonomy): domain Eukaryota; kingdom Metazoa; phylum Chordata; class Mammalia; order Artiodactyla; family Bovidae; genus Bison; species Bison bison. The sequence continues at coordinate 6,596,920 of NW_011494894.1, forward strand.
CCTCATGCTTAACTTGGCTCCCTGTATCTGTTCTTTCCATATTGCTTAAACAGATAAACTTCCACTCATCCCTCAAGGTGGAAATTCGCTGTAGTCCCTCTGTGAAGCTCTCCTTCCCTTTCTCAGGTAGGGTTGCTTCTCCCAGGATCATGTTCCTGAATCTCTCAATGCTCTTTTCCCTTCGTGGAAAATATTTCTTTGTCCATCTGTCTCTCTCACTAGCTTGACAGTTTCTCAAGGGAGGAGACTCCAGGACCTCAACATGCCCCAGTGTAGTGGAGTGAAAAGCCCATTCAGAAAGCCTTGCTGGATGAACGCCTATCTCTGAATGGCTACATCTCAAGTCCACTGCTTTTGGTTTTGGACTTATGAAGAAAAGGCATTTGTTCTCTAGGGAAACAGAGGAAAGATTTTCTGTACTTTTCCCATCAAAGACACAGAAGGTCTCATTTTCAACCTATAAGAACATACACTCTTTAAGACATCCTGGCTTTGTTTGATTTTGGTTTTGGTTGGTTGAGTCTCTTTAGCCCTAAGGATATACCATGAAGACTGGAAGTTATCATTACTTCTAGCTTTACAAATAAGAAAATACTAGGGAAATAAAATAAAAAAAGGAAAGACAATTTTTAATAACTTCTAGAAAATGTGGTTATTTAAAGAGGGATATTTTGGGGCTTCCCTGGTGATCCAGTCATTGGATCCATCCACTGCAGGGGATGCAGGTTTGATTCTTGGTTGAGGAACTAAGATCCCACATACCAAGTGGCACTGCCAAATAATAAAATAAAAATTATAATTTGTTATTAAAAAGTAAAGAGGGATATTTATTTTGCTCAAACCATGTAACATAGGCCTACATAATGCCATTTTCCACATTTTTACGCTGACTGCTATTAGCCCATCTCTGCCTTCCTAACAAAAATTGTTATATTATCACTCACTCCTGTTTTCAGTTGCCCCTACCAGAATCAAACATTTACCTTTAGCCAAAGTTATTTTTAAAAAGAGACTTCCATGAAGGTCTAATATGGAGAGAATAATAAGTAAATACAGATTCTTAATACCTATCACACCAGGCACTGCCCTCTACACTATTTTATCCACCTGTGTTAGTCTGCAAGGGCTGCTGAAAACAAAGGTCTACCATTAGAGTGGTCTAAGCAACAAAACTGTGTTGTCTTTCAGTTGTGGAGGCTAAGAACCCCAGGATCAAGGTGTTGACTGGGTTGTCTCCTCCTGAGAGCTGTGAGAAGCATCTCCTCCAGTGTCTGGTGGTTTCCCGGCATTCTTTGGTATTTCTCAGCATCTCAAACCTTCGCCCTGATCGCTGTCTTCATCTTCACGTGGTGTTCTTGCTGAGTGCGTGTCTGCCTTCAGACTTCCCCTTTTTATCTATTTATTTTTTTAAAAATCCTTTTATTTATTTATTTAATTTTGGCCGCACCATGTAGCTTTGGGGCTCTTAGTCCCCAACCGGAGATCGGACTCAGGTCCCCTGCAGTGTAAGTGCAGAGTCCTGAAACCACCAGACCACCAAGGAATTCCCAAATTTCCCCTTTTTATTATAATACTGATCATGTTGCTTTAGGGGCCCACCCTACTTTAGTACAAACTAATCTGGCAACCCACTCCAGTACCCTTGCCTGGAAAATCCCATGGACGGAGAAGCCTGGTGGACTACAGTCCATGGGGTCACAAGGAGTCAGACACGACTGAGTGACTTGACTTCACTTCAATCATAACTAATTACATCTATAAGGACCCTATTTCCAAATCAGGTCATATTTTGAGGCACTGTGGGTTAGGACTTCAAATATGAATTTTGGGGTCACAATTCAACCCAAAATACCACTTCCTTTAACCTTCCCAATAACTCATTTAAAAATTTGTTAAGACTTCCCTGGTGGTCCCCTTGTTAAGGAGCCACCTGCCAATGCAGGGGACTCGGGTTCGATCCCACATGGTAAGGGGCAGCTAAGTTCACGTGCTGCAATTAACACCCAAAACAACCAAATAAACAAATACGTCTTTTTTTTTCTAATTGTCATTTCACAGAGGATGAAATTGAGGGTTGGGAAGTTAAGTAACAAACTCAAAGTAGGACAACCAGGGGGTTTGCAAAGCTGAGATTCAAAACGTGGTCTGTTTGATTCCAAATTCCAGTTCTTTCTCATCATACAAGCGAAAGACCTCTATTTACAAGTCTCTACCTTATTTCTTTTAGGCTCAGTAAATACTTGTCAACTTATTGAGCCTGGGCCTTTTCACTGTTACGTAATAAGTTAGTTCCTTTTCCAAATATTTACTGAGTACCTACTACTGTAAGTATTACAGGCACTGGGTTCAAAGATGACTTGAAACATAGACCAGGGTTCAAGGCACTTACAATTTAATGGGAGAGAAAAACACATAAGCCAGTCACTATTTCATAGGGAGATATCAAGTATTAGGTAGAGATTCAAGCAATTCTGCTGTGGGGGGATTAGTACTAACCATGGGATTCAGCTAATAATTTTGGTATCATTGCACAGGTGACAAGGGACTGCAGGAAGCACATTTAACCCGCAGCTTTCCTTTGCTTCAGTACGTTCTCCTCCTTCACGGGACTATTGGAGAAGTGTTATCCACTGAGGAATTAACTTCGGAAGCAGCATGAACTTCAGAGAAGACTGATCCTAGCATGATGTTCTTCTTTCTCCATTGAGGTCATTCAGTCTGTCTCAGGGAGAGGATCCGGTTCTGGAGAGAATTAATCGTTTTATTTAATTTACTTATTTTGGCTTGCTAGGTCTTCGTTGCTACTTTTCTCTAGTTTCTGGGAGAGGGGGTTACTCTCAAGTTGTGGTGTGCAGGCTTCTCATTGCTGTGGTTTCTCTTGAGGAGCTCGAGTTCTAGGGCACATGGGCTTCAGTAGCCGTGGCTCCCGGGCTCTAGAGCACAGGCTCAAAAGTTGTGGCACTTGGGGTTAGTTGCTCCGTGGTGTGTGGGATCTTCCTGGACCAGAGACCAAACCCGTGCCTCCTGCCTTGGCAGGCAGATTCTTTACCTCTGAGCCACCAAGGAAGCCACTGGAGACATTTCATTTTAGCATGAAGTGACTCCCTTCTTTGAGACAGATGATGATGTTCCCACAAGGATTTAGGAGGACTTTTTCTTCCTTGCCCAGGCTCACCCTGAATGTAACGAATCTGCCCTTCCCCGGAGGAAAGTACACTGGCTGTCGAGCAAAGTCCATCTTTTCCCCAGATCCCAAAGTCAGTCTGCCGAATGCAACATTTCCAGCGAAGGCTCTTCTTCAAAGCACTGGTATATACAGTCCCTTGCCTTTGAAGTCATCCAATAAACTAATTACTGCAGAACTAACAGGACTGCAGAGTCCTCTTAAAATGCACACACACACAGCCCTATGTGTCAGAAACTCTTAATGAGCAATGATGGAGTTCTTTGGGCTTCAAAGAAAGATCTGCTTGCAGACATGAAAATATCTGCTTTTTAAAATATATTCACAGAATCCGACCACTTGAACTCTGAAATTTCCAGGGAGAACAAGCATGAGAATCCGAGCAAGAGAGAAGGAGAGAGGAGGCACCTCATTCTTAAAAAGGGAGCTACACTACTTACACTCTCTGGTTCTAACTAGATGTGGCAGAAAAAGACTTGTTAGGACTTGAGTTTCTATCTCAAAAATGGAGCCTCAAATATCTTCAAGTCTCTAAATGCTCCATGACATGCCGTTGGCAAATAATTAGAGTTTATTCACGCATTTATCCAACAAACATGTATTGAAAGTTTGCTATGTGTAGAGTATATAGAGACGGTTTTGAGGACCTCAAACTGGTGGTTATGGTAATGCCCAGTGTCAATGTTAACAACAACAGCTTAAAAATTTCCAGCAGTGGCTTATTAAGGACCATCTTTCTTTGTATCTGTGTCTGGTGTGAACGGCACAACCACTCTTCTTTAGGCTGATGAAATATCAGTCAGTGGCTCACGCACGTCTCCATGAATGAGTGGCAAAGTTCTCAGGGAGACATAGCCTGGTGTTGGAGATAGCTACGCCCGTAAGGGAAGAAACTACGAAAGGAATGAGCAAAAAAATTTTCCTCCCAACAGAAAAATCCCCAGTACTAAGATGCATGTTTTTGGAGTAAGCAAGTACTTAGTACAAGATTCTTTCACATCTGATTATATGGCTACCACAGATGTATTTGTTGGGATCATTTTGGCTATAAGAACAGATAATCCACCCAAAGTGGTTTATATAAGAAGGATGTTCATAATCTCATGTAACAATGAAATATGGAAGTCAGGTGGTACCCAGGTCTTCAATTCAGCAATTCAAGGGGTACATGGGGGAATACAGATTCTTCCCTTCTTCCTATCATGCCATTTTCACTGTGTTGGCATTTGGCTCCAGACATACTCTCTCACGGTTCCAAGATGGTTACAGTAGCTCTAAGCTTCATAGCCTCACAAATCACCATCCAGTGGCCTAACAAGAAGCATCAATCCTTTTGAACAGCAAGATCTTCCCCAAAGCTCCCTCTACTCTCATAATTGGCCAGCATTTTAAATCACATGCTTGTTCCTAAACCAATCATTGGCATGGGAAACTGAATTATCACAGTTTATCTAAGCCATCAAGATTGAATCCCAGGGGCTGGAGAGGAAGCCAGCATCCTCTGAAAAATACGACTCTCTGATTCCTAAGCAAAATGGAAATACCTGCAGCAAAGAAGACAAGGCAGTAGTTGGTGGTAGGATGGAATGGACATAGGACAAACAGCTGGGAGGACCACTGCAGCAGAGTTCAAAAGCAGAAGTACCTCCAGGCAAGGAGCAGTTCCATCAAGGACCTGCTCTGATGACCACTGGGCTCGACCTTGCTTCACAGACGAGCTTCTGTTACAGGAATGAGTTTTGCTGATCTTAAGGAGAGCTGCTAAGGACACCCTGTGCTGTATATTCTGCTGGTTCATATTACACCACCTTGACCTGGAGCCAAATTATGCATGAGATTCTAAAATGGTTTATGGCTAGGGTAGGCTAGCTGATGTCATTTGTCAAATGTGGCACTCTAGAATTATCTTACCAATATAAAACCAGGCAAAAGCTTTCCCACAGAATATTTATAGGAAAATGTGCTTTTTGAAATAAGGAGGAAACACCCTAGAACCTACTCCATGTGGAATAGTGGAATGACAGACCCAGTCCCTTGCAGTTATGGTGAGGGGAGAGACCAGGTTTAAACTCAGGGAAAAAGGAAATATGAGAGGTGCTTCTTCAGCTGCTCCTTCCTTGCAAAACTGAAATTATGAGCTTCTTTGAAATGGACAATTTGCTTTTTATATGCAAATTTTTCAAAGGTAGATAAATTAATACACTAAAAAATACCCCTAGTGTCCCGAACTTATTGCTTCATGTATAGTATGAATAACTATGTTTTGATCAGTGGATTACTGTGAGTTTCCTCTGTGAAGTTATCAAAATAGGAATAGACCTGAGTACTGGCTACCTTGGTGATAACATTAGCATTAAAGCTTACTTTCCAGATGTAAAAGCTATCCCTTACATTTATGCCAGGGGTTCCCAGCTCTGGTCACACACTGAATCACCTGCAGGGCTTTCAACACTTATGCCTCAGTCCCATTCCCAGAGTTTTTGATTTGATAGGAAGCCCAGGTACTGACTTTTTAATATTTTAAAGCTCTCCAAGTGATTATAATGTGCAGCCAAGTTTAAACTACTACATCAAAATCACCTGGAGGGTTTTTTTTTAAAAAAAAAACACAGATTGCTGGAGCAAACGTCAGAGTTTCTGATTCAGTAGGTTTGGGGTGGGACCCCAAAATTTGCTTTAATAAGTTCCCAGAAGATGCTGACACCTCTGCTTGTAGGGGCACACTTTAAGAACCCTCACTCTAGAGTACTATTCAGCAAACCCATAAATTCATATAGGTCATAAGTCCATTTAGATGATTTGGCTGGAAGTTTGTTTTTGTGTGGCCCATGAGCCAAGAATGGTTTTACATTTTTAAAAGAGTTGTAAAGAAGCAAAAACAAAATAGCAGCAATAAAAACAAAAAGGAATATGCCACAGTGTGGCCTGCAGAGCCTAAAATATTCAATATTTGGCCTTTCACAGAAAATGTTTGCTGACTCCTACTCCAGAAAAGGCAGAGGAACCAGAGATCAAATTGCCAACACGCACTGGATCATCGAAAAAGCAAGAGAATATCAGAAAAATATCTATTTCTGCTTTATTGACTATGCCAAAGCCTTTGACTGTGTGGATCACAATAACCTGTGGAAAATTCTGAAAGAGATGGGAATACCAGACCACCTGACCTGCCTCCTGAGAAACCTATATGCAAGTCAGGAAGCAACAGTTAGAACTGGACATGGAACAACAGACTGGTTCCAAATAGGAAAAGGAGTACGTCAAGGTTGTATATTGTCACCCTGCTTATTTAACTTCTATGCAGAGTACATCATGAGAAACACTGGGCTGGATGAAGCACAAGCTGGAATCAAGATTGCCGGGAGAAATATCAATAACCTCAGATATGCAGATGACACTACCCTTATGGCAGAAAGTGAAGAGGAACTAAAAAGCCTCTTGATGAAAGTTAAAGAGGAGAGTGAAAAAGTTGGCTTAAAGCTCAACATTCAGAAAATGAAGATCATGGCGTCTGGTCCCATCTCTTCATGGGAAATAGATGGGAAAACAGCGGAAATAGTGTCAGACTTTATTTTTGGGGGCTCCAAAATCACTGCAGATGGTGACTGCAGCCATGAAATTAAGAGATGTTTACTCCTTGAAGGAAAGTTATGACCAACCTAGATAGCATATTCAAAAGCAGAGACATTACTTTGCCAACAAAGGTCCGTCTAGTCAAGGCTATGATTTTTCCTGTGGTCATGTATGGATGTGACAGTTGGACAATGAAGAAGGCTGAGAGCCGAATTGATGCTTTTGAACTGTGGTGTTGGAGAAGACTCTTGAGAGTCCCTTGGACTGCAAGGAGATCCAACCAGTCCATTCTGAAGGAGATCAGCCCTGGGATTTCTTTGGAAGGAATGATGCTAAAGCTAAAACTCCAGTACTTTGGCCACCTCATGCGAAGAGTTGACTCATTGGAAAAGATTCTGATGCTGGGAGGGATTGGGGGCAGGAGGAGAAGGGGACAACAGAGAATGAGATGGCTGGATGGCATCACTGACTCGATGGATGTGAGTTTGGGTGAACTCCGGGAGTTGGTGATGGACAGGGAGGCCTGGCGCGCTGCGATTCATGGGGTTGCAAAGAGTCAGACACGACTGAGCGACTGAAGTGAACTGAACTGAACTAAACTCTAGAGGATCTTGGAGTCTCATGGAAAAAAGCAAGACCCCTAAAAGACAAGAGAAACACTTTGATGGGAGAAATGGTACAGGCATGGGGGAAACTCTGAACAGCTGAAAGATTATTAACCCCCTACTGTGCCAGGAGAATGTGAGAATGTCCTTTATCCTAACAACAATGCTATTATCACTCTTGTTTTATAGATCAGGAAATTGAAGCTCAAGAGATACTAACTTACTAGTATACAAAGTTAGTAGATGATAGAAATAGGAATCAAAGATTTCTGTCAATTACTTTATGTCCTAGAAAAAGCTCAGGATTATGATTAGAAATGGATGTTTCCCAGAGTGACTCTAAAAACATTTTTTTGTTGTTGTTTAATTGCTAAGTCGTGTCCGACTCTATGAGACCCCATGGACGGCAGCCCGCCAGGCTCCTCTGTCCATGGAATTTCCCAGGCAAGAATACTGGAGTGGGTTACCCTCTCTTTCTCCAGGAGATCCTCCCAACCCAGAGAGTGAACCCACATCTCTTACAATGGCAGATGGGTTCTTTACCACTGAGCCACCAATTCAGTTCAGTTCAGTTCAGTTCAGTCGTTCAGTCGTGTCCGACTCTGCGACCCCATGAACTGCAGCATGCCAGGCCAAGCTGTACAAATATAATAAGCACCAAAAACATCTATTTTTTCCTCCGTGGGTCAATTCAATTTGTTACTGACTGTGTTTTAGGCACTGTGCTACAAAAATACCTGCTCCGTTATCTCTGCCCTCAAGGAACTTACAGTTTAGTGAGAGGAACAGACATGGGGTGAAACCCTATGAGAAGTCAGAGAAGGATCTAAAGAACAGAGCCGTCAGGGCAGCTTCACAGAGTAGAGGTCCTTTAAGGATGCTTGTGCCCCAGATGGACAAGCCCTGGGAAAGTGTCCGGGCAGAGCAGACAGCACTGATCTCCAGTATAGGCAAGTCCCAAATGGAAGGATTTTCCTAGCTTGCAGAATCTTCCTGCAGACCACAGAGCTTACTGTCCCCTTAGCCTCTGGCTATGTGAACGAGACAACTGGGCGACTAACAGAGAAGAGGCCCCCAGCTCAACAGGCTAGGAACAGCCACTGACCACAGTGGTTAGTGTGTGACAGGAAATATTGGTCCAGTTTCAGCGAAATGAGAAACTTTCAACTCTATTTCATGGTTTTAGGCAGTCATTTCCAAGCAAAGTTATTAAAAGAAGGGTTTTTTTTAAAAAAAAATTAATGATTAGTCTGTTGGATGAGGAGACTTGTAAGTGAACATGTGGTAATGATCCAAGGATTGGGTTTCCTGCAGCCACTTTTGGCTAGAACAATCTGAAACCACCAATTTTATTACATGTGTGAGTTGCCATGCCGAGTTGAAGAAGCAAGCAGGATTCAGCTTTGTTCCTTGATCTCAGTTTCAAGAGACTAATAGTTTCATTTCTCATTTGAATTTGTTTTTAAGGGTCGAGTGCAAATGGACGCATTAGGTAAGAAACGCTTTTCTAATTGACCACTACTGTGTTTTGAGGTTTTCTCGTGTGTGTGTGCTCGGTCATGTATAACTCTTTGGGACTCTATGGACTGTAGCTTCCAGGCTCCTCTGTCCATGGGATTTCCCAGGCAAGAATACTGGAGTGGGTTGCCATTTCCTCCTCCAGGAAGGATTGTCCTGACCAGAGATCAAACCCACATCTCCCGATCACAGGTAAAGAATCACAGGCGTGAATTCTTTACCATCGAGCCACCTGAGGCTATGGAGATGAATAATACAGAGATTTGTGTACAAGGAATTCACAGCCTTGGGAGGGAGGGGAGAAGGGCACATGAAGAGATTATCTCAGTACAGGGAAGTGAATGCTGATGTCAAGAAAGGAGAAGCTAGAAAAGGAACCATCCATCAGGATTTAAAAAGGGGGACTGTACTGGGCCGAAAGTCTGTCTCTAAAGCCTGTGGAGGATCCCTTTGACTATTTCTTTGGGACAGACTGTCTACTTTTCTTACTGCAAACAACACATCTGACTAATGAGATCTGACCTGACCTTTAGTAACTTAGGTATATAGTCTTGGAGAAATTTTATCATCCATCACTGAAGTGCACTTACCCCTGGGGAAATAAGTTGAGAACAACGTCAGAGCCTGAAACATAAGAATGCAGAGCTAAGGGAATGTACTGGAAGATAACTCATCTAGAAGGAGGTGAGGGGTTATATGAAAGCATTCTAGAATTTTCCATTTAGATCAAGCATTCCATTTTTTATTCCATATGGTACCTTTTAAAATTTGGGAGAAGAACATGTGTTCATTCTTAAAATTTTTGGAAAATAAGTACGAAGAAGAAAAAATCAGTTGTATTAGTACCACAGATGTTATATTTGCTTCTAAACTTTTTCTGCGCATATACAGATATATGCTGTGCTTAGTCTCTCAGTCATGTCTGACTCTTTGAGACCCCATGGACTGTAGCCTGCCAGGCTCCTCTGTCCTTGGGGATTCTTCAGGCAAGAATACTGGAGTGGGTTGCCACAACCTCCTCCAGAAGATCTTCCCAACCCAGGGATTGAACCCAGGTCACCTTCATTGCAGGTGGATTCTTTACCATCTGAGCCACCAGGGAAGCCCAAGAATACTAGAGTAGGCAGTCTGTCCCTTCTCCAGGGTATCTTCCAGATTCAGGAATAAAACCGGGGTCTCCTGCATTACAGGCTGATTCTTTACCAGCTGAGCTACCAGGGAAGCCCTATACATATAGATATACAGGTTCAGATCATTGAAATGACACTATATACATCTATGCACAGTTTCTTTCTGATCATTTAATATTATTTCACATGCATTTTTTTTATGATTTCACAATTTCATCAAAAATCTTTTCCATGACAAGGTTTAATTACATTAACCATACCTTTCTTTTTAGACATCTAAAATTTCCCCTAGTTTTTAGCCATTGTAAATAGCATGATAAAAAATAATATTATACATACAACCTTGTCCTGGTTTGCCTGGAAACTTTAAAGTTTTTTTGGCACATATTGCCAAAATGCTTTCCAGAAAATCTATACCTTTGCCAGTATTAAGTATTATAATTCTTGAAATATGTATAAAAGTAACAGGTCAGATTGAGTATCTCATTTTAATTTCCATTTATTACTGTAGTACTGACCATTATAAAATGTTTTTCATAGCTATGTTTACTTTTTATTCTTAAAAGTGTCAGTGTCTTTTGCCAATCTTTCTGTTGAGAAATCACTTTTCTCATTGATTGTATAAATGCTTTACAAATGAAGGCCATTAAATCTTTACATATTAATGAAAATAGTCTTGCTTTTTGGGTTTAGATTGTTTTATGTGCAGAACTTTTACACAATAAAATAACTTCTACACAACAAAATCCATATTCTTTTCTTAATGTTTTAATGTTTAGATTCCTTTCTTAAATGCGGGCAAGATAAATACTATTCATCTAAATTTTATCTTAGTTAAAAAATTTTTTTTTTCATCTTCTACATTTACCTCTTAAATCCCTTTGGAATTTAGTTTAGTTTAGTTTATGGTTTCTAGTAAGGATCATGCACATATTATTGAGAGAAGATTCAAAAAGAAGGCAGTGTTCCAAGCTCGGGAAGTGTTGTTCACTCTCTGTGAGCAAAATTCAGATTGTCGGGTCCCACCTGCAAGGAGGAATCAAACAGCACAAAAAATCAGATGTAACAGCCAAAGTTATACCTATCTGAAAATGCAAATTCATTATGCTATGCTATGCTAAGTCACTTCAGTCGTGTCCGACTCTGTGCGACCCCATAGACGGCAGCCTACCAGGCTCCCCATCCCTGGGATTCTCCAGGCAAGAACACTGGAGTGGGCTGCCATTTCCTTCTCCCATGCATGAAAGTGAAAAGTGAAAGTGAAGTCGCTCAGTCGTGTCCGACTCTTAGCGACCCCATGGATTGCAGCCTAACAGGCTCCTCTGTCCATGGGATTTTCCAAGCAAGAGTACTGGAGTGGGGTGCCATTGCCTTCAAATGCAAATTGTTTACTAGATAAACTGTTTCAAAACCTAGAACATATGGAAAAAAACAAGAGGGCCCTTGATATTTATTTATTCAATGCAAATTTATTCATCACCTCCATGAACCAGGAACTGTTCTTGATTGGGAAGTGGCTGGAATTACAACTGCTGTGCCTGAAAACATCACACAAAACATCACACCCATATATGCTACGCTATGGAGTAGTAAAGCATTGTCAACTCAATATGTTTCATATGTTTGCATGATGCAATTCTTCTAAAATATAGCTAATTCAGAAATGCCTTATTATAGAACATAGCAACGTTATGAGGGAATGCAATGACTGAAATTTCTGGCAAACTCAAAAAATTACTTAAAAAGAGAGAGGAGAAGAAGAATATTTTATTAAGGCTTACCCAAGGATGATACTAGATTTTGGTATTATGGTCACTAGAAAGTGATACTATGTAGTGAGTTGGCAAAGTTGTGTTATACAGTGGCTTGGCAGTAATTTCCCGAATGTAGAAAATATTCTGCAAAACCATCAAATTCCCTTTGGGATTATCCACCCACACTTCTCAGTTGTCGAGGTTCTTTTTTTGGTATCAAATTAGAACACATTATCTTGACCCACTGTGAAACAGCCTTCATTGAATCATGCCTGAGGCCTGTGCCCTTGGCGCTTACTGAGGGATCGCCTTATGAGGTTTCTTGCTGCATGTGTCACAGAAGTAAGGACATTGTCTAACAACTCACTCATCATTCATGTGACATTCCATCCAAAAACTTAAAAATTTCCTCTCTCCCTTCCTCCTTTCCCTCCTCTCTTCTTTCATTTTTCTTTGTTTAAGCTTCTGAATCCAGTTAATTTACATTAAGTTCTAATGACATTAACTATAGAAAGCCAGGCCCGTCTCCTGGTCTGGGCTTCCTATTATTTTTATAATTCCTTAGTTTTAATTTATTTTCACTAATTTCCTATTTGTATTTCTTTTGGTAATAGGTCATTCGTTCTGATTCCATTCTTACAAAATAATATTCTGATAAATGATTACTTCCTAGGTATTTTTAAAAGGTTTTTATATATCTTGATTTTATTTATTTTACTGGTGTATAGTTGGTTTACAATATTATAGGAGTTTAAGGTGTACAACATAGTGATTCAATTTTTAAAGGCCATACTCCATTTATGGTTATTATAAGTATTGGCTACATTTCCTTGTGGTGTATTCATTTTATGCATAGTAGTTCTGAGGTCTTAGGCGTTTCCTCTCATCTTGCCCTTCCTCCTTTCTCTCTTTCCACTGGTAATAACTATTTTCTTCTCTATATCTGTGAGTCTGTTTCTTTTGTGTTATATTCACTAGTTTGTTTTATGTCTTATATTCCACATCTCCCTATGTGTCCTGATATTAAGAAGAAAAGCAGTGGCAGAAAAGTTTTAGCTTGCATGCCAGCTCACAGCAATGGCAATGGTTGCTTGGAGCACTGTGTTAAGAGGGAAAGGAAATAGCTTAATTAGTAATGTCCGCTGTGAGCAATGGTAGGAGAAACCGTTGGCCCTTCTATCAGGTATTTGATATTTATGTCTTAAACAGAATACATGACTATTCGGATAACAAGCAAGCATAAACAAGATAATAAATGGCTTTCTGATTTATAAATCAGTGATTTGTAAGTTTCATTAGCCCACATCCATTCCCCAAAGCGTGACCATACCTATGTTAAATGAAAAAAAATTGAGTTCCAAGCTTCATGTAGAAATGGGCTGCTTTTCATAAATCTGACTAGCACTTGGTTCAAGAATAGGTAAAATGGGATTCTTCATCGATCTAAAGAATCTGGCCCCTAATTCTCTCTCCCACTGGCTTTTCAATATATGAAAGTGTGCAATTAGAGATACATTGCTTCAGATTCTAAAAGCTAGCTGTTATTGACTCCTAAACTAAAAGACAAGTAGTCCTATACAGCAGGGGTCCCCAGCCTCTGGGATCTAATGCCTAATGATTTGAGTTAGAGCTGATGTAATAATCATAGCTATAAAGTACACAATAAATGTAATGCACTTGAATCATCCCCAAACCATCCCCCAACCTCTGATCTGTGGACAAATTGTCTTCCACAAAAATTGGTCTCTGGTGCCAAAAAGGCTGGGGACTGCTGCTACAGAAGAGTAACACTTCAGCTTTTACCAGAGAATTAGTTGGTTGATTGGTAGTTAAGAAGAAGCTGGAGAGTGGGGATAAGTGGGATACTAGGAGGGTATGAGAATCCAGAAGAAGCGGGTGATGGAGGAGCTAGATTTTGCTTATTTCACAGTCTTGCCTGGCTTAGTCCAGCAGCTCACTTGAGATAAACAAAGAGTAAGCTTATAGACACATCATATTAGCCGTAAATAATGAGGAATGAGATAATTCTCTAACAAGGAATTAAAAGGAATATACAGGCAACCCTTAATGATCAAATACAAACTTATATGTGGATGGAGAATTCTTAAATTTCCAGTAGATAATTTGTTATTCAACTTCTCTCAAACCCAACAGACATATTTCTGAGAGGAGCTGGTTTTTTAATTGGCATAATAGGAAAAAGTGGACAGTACTGCTCATGTATTTATTTATTCACTGCATTCTGTGAATAAATTGCTCTATGTTCCTTCTGTGCTTACATGGGTCTGGTACAGGGCAATGCTATTCAGGATGCAAAAGTAATGGAAGACACAGCTCCTGCCTCTGACAAGGTTACATCTGGGTTGGGAGATGAGTGATTGGTACATGAAACAACTGGGGGAAAATACTGGGGGATAAAATCAAGTGTTAGGGTCCTCGGTTCAGGTTGCAAGCACTATAGAAATTCAGAAGCAAGAAAGATCACAGGAGAGAAATCAAAGAGTAGTAACTTTGAAAGGGATTGCAAGAAGCCGCTCTTCCTGTCTCAGATGTCAGCAGTAAACTCTGGCTCTTACCACCCTGGAAAGACCGAACTCAACGCTATGTGATATTCCACACCTGCCCTGGACTATTCCAGCACATCAGACTCTCAGAACAGCATACTCACCACCCAGAGAAGAATATCTAGCGTGGACTCTTGAAAGTTCTAAAATAGTTTAAAACGGAAAAAGCAAACAATTTCTATTCATGCTGTGTAAGTTCTTTGTGATGAATTATGAAATTCACTCTTCTAGTCTGTGGATTGAGATTTATACCTGCCATATCCACAGACAAAGACATGTTTATTTTTGTTCAAATTTAGGAAACTGTAGCTACCATTCCATAATCTAAAATGCAGTACATAATTTGAATGTATGAGCCAGCTGTTAGGTAGAAGGTCCCTCAGTGTGAGTTTCACCAATTGTTTCCTCATAATTAGTCATTTTATGTTTCAGAACTCAATTTCTATTTTATGCCTCCAGGCCAGTCTCTTGAGTAGGGGAACTGAGGCAGTCATTTCAGGTCCAAGTTTGAAGGCTTTATGATGAGACACTGTACCTTACCCCTGTTGACTAAGTATCATTGGGATGAAATTTCAAAATCTCTATCGTTAAAAGTATTTCAGAGAGCCTATGAAAGATGCTAATATTATGGACCCTTTCAAATATACTGTCTTGGTTGTACTCCCCTCGACCCTTCACCTTCTCAGGGATGGCTGTGGCCCTATTCCTACATGGTGAAAACAATCTAAGTCCATTTGGAAATCTCACCACTTTTCCTCAGTTCACAAATGAGTTCTGGAGGGTCCTGGAGGTCCTAAGTTGTCAGGGTCTGAGTTGGGGGTTCCACGCTAGAAACTTTTCTCTTCTGGTAGGTATCTACTGACCTGTCACCTCTATGGGTGGTCCTTGAGCCTTGGTTCATAAAGCCACTTTGAAAACTCCTGGTCCTTTCTGGACTGCTGGCTCTTTCTATGACATTCTTACCTCTCTCATACTCAGACAGCAGGAAACTTGGTCAGTGAAACTGTATCCCTGACTTCCTAGGCCCCGCTGCTTCCCCAGAGCCCAAATCTTGCAGAGCCTTTCTCTGTATAAATCCCTGACACATGTATGCAGTCATCGCTTCTTCCCTCCCCCACCGGCTCCTAACTCCTCAGGCCAGAAAGCGCTTTTCTAACCTGGAGCCAAGGAAGTCTTGCATTTATTCATAATTTTTTAATGTAGACCAGTGGTTCTTAAAGTGTGGTCCCTGGACCGGCAGCATCAATATCACCTAGGAACTTGTTAGCATGCAAAGCATCTTCCCCTCTACCAAGCACTACTTAATCAGAAACTCTTACAGTAAGGTTTACTGATCCTTGTTTTAATAAGCTCTCAAGTTGACTCTGATACTAGATAAACTTTGAAAAATACTGATCTATTCCATGATTTCTGTTTCTTCCCCTGGTGCATTGGTTCTCAGATTTTAACATACATCAGAATCTCTGGATGGCTCGTTAAAACAGATTGTCGGGTCCACCTGCAAAATTTCTGATTCATTAAGTCTGAAGAGAGTCCTGAGACTTTGCATTTCTAACAGATTTCCAGGTGATGCTGATGCTGCTGGTCTGGAGACCACATTTCAGAGAACCCTTGCTCCATGAAGAAGTTTTAGCTCCATAATTGTCAATTCTTTTCCCAGTCTCTCCCAGTAAGATCCATCTAGTTATTATTGCTAAAATAACCAAATATATTCTCTAGGAATCTACTTATGTGTGGTTATTTCCGATCCAAAACCATCTCTCACAGATTTGACAAGGGCATATGCTAATGTTTTTGAAAGCCAAGAGCTGATGTTAGGCCAGCAGGGCTTAATCTTTTTCATCCCAGATTCCTTTCCAATTCAAGGGCTCCCAGAGCTAGTCCATCTGTAGGACATCCTACAAGATTCAGAAGGAGAAAGAGTCCATTGTTTATCTCATAAGATCTGGCTTACAAACAGCAGATGAGAGTTTGTTTGACTCCTTACTAGAATTCAGATGTTGAGAAAAATATGATTGTTGAGGAATACAGAAGAGTTAGAGAAAATGGGATGAACAAGAAGGTCAGGGGGGCCAGAGGAATGAGCAAATGCTTTGAGAGTCACTGAGGTGAAAGCTTTTTGTCATGATTTGGGGAAGAAGGGATAAAAAATTTAACTTCATGAAATCTTGCAGTTTAATTTTTGGTTTCAATATCCCCAGATTTAAGGAGAATAAAAAGTGGCCACCAACTCCCATGCCTGCTTTGTTGTGTTTAAATTCACTTCCTTGCCTGCAGCATCATCAGGGTCCCCAAAGCCCCTGATCCCATTTATTTTTTACCTGGCCTCCTGAAGCGACACAAAGTTTTTTTTGGCTTAATTACCACAGAACAATTACTTTAAGTCTGCAGGGCACAGCCACACTTCCAGCTAGGCAAGGAGCCATTTCAGAGAACTCTTTATCCTAAATTTGATCTTTCTTTCCTAAAATTCTATTTTGTTAAGTGGCTCACATGATTCCGAAAATACCACCCTGAAAACATACTGAATATTAGTTACCATAATTATTGTGATGGTTCAGCATCATTTATTGATAATGCCAAGGACTGTTATTATTAAGCTAGTCCCAAGGGTTCCCAGAACATAAATAGCACTATTCCACTTGAGGTAAATTTGCAAAGACTTTTTTGTTGAAATAGCACTCCTATTGCCACTATAGTGATAGATATGGATTCCTCTCTTTATACTTATGTTCCAAAGAATGATATTACTTGTGTTTTTTCAGATACTTGCTATGATTTTCTACCTCTATATTTTTACTCTTTCTGGCATTAAACACAGCCCTTTGTTCCTTGTGTCATGCAATAAATATTTATTGAGTTGAATTGAATTAAAATAAACTCTTGAGACTTCCAATTATAGACTGGAATCAAAGCTTCTCTTTCACTCTACTCTGTGAAACCAACAATGCCAACAGCAAAACCAAAACAACAATAGCAACCACAGAAAAGAATATGAAATAAGGAGGAAGCAAAGCTAGGGAACAACAGTCTATGATGAATAGTTGTCAAGTATAGTAATTTGTGTACCAAATACAAGGACACAGCCAAGCATGGGCACATGCCTTGACAGACTTGAGAAGCAAAAGCATTTCCTCAAAGTAGCTGGCCATGCTAAGAACCAAATCAGTTTTTACTTTGTTGTATCAGTAGATTTGGCAGGGTACAGGTGCGGTTGTGGGAGTATCCCAAACCTGGTTTAACACCAGAGAGAGAAAAGAGATGAGGAGCTGAATGATAACCTGAATGGACCTGCCATTTCTACAAGAAAAGGCTGTCAAATTGATGGGGGAGGTGAGTGAACAAACCTGTGACAATCAGTTGAGCTGCTGCTGCTGATAAAGAAGATAATGAGGAACATTTTACATTCACAGGTAGGTATTCTCTTTAGCAAATCCAGACAAGGAAGTAGTTTAAATAATGAATGTAGTCTATTGCAAGTTTTCTGAAGAATGCTTTGTTATGTTTCTAAGTTGATATATTAATAAACATTTAAGTGACATGCTCTGAAAACTATATAGAATATATAATAAGATAAATTGTGTCCAAATCCAAATGCAATGTAGAAATACATCTTTAATAAAAACTTAAATCAGAAAATAATGAGGAATAATAATTACTAAATCACCATTACTTTTTACCATTAGTAAAAACTTACTAATCACCATTAGTAAATTTACTAATGGTAAAATTTACTAATCACCATTAATTACTAATCACCAATAATTACTAAGTCCCCATGTTTCTTAAGAAAGAAACATTGCATACTAGAGGCGAGTGAACTTTTTACTTCCCCCGAAAGTGGCTCCAGAACATTAGACTTTGAGAACATGCAGTGTAGATGTTCATGGCAGGAGTGTGTGAGAAAGCCCTAAGCCCAAGCCGCCTTCTGTCTCTACTCAGTTCATGAACCCTTCCTGCACAACCTTTTGTAAATAATGGATCCACGAGGAACTGGTCTCATTCAAAGTTGAGTAATAATCAAAAAGCAGTCACATAGAAAAAAAGTACACGGAAAACAAAAATCAGGTAAATGATATTCACCAGATAGAGACTTGTACTGCAGAATGTTTCCCCCGATCACAATTAATTAAAAAATGTGGCCCCTAGAAATAAGAAACTAAAGAGGAGATAAAAGTATTCCAATATGTGGTGAAAGGAGGTGAAGAGTGAGTAGTCAAAGCTTTGGGAAAGATGAAAGAGTAAAATAAAACATTATAGCCTCAGAAGCCTCAAGAGACTCAGCAAAATCAATGAGAGAAAAGAAGACAGGAGAGAGGCAAATGTAAAAAAATAAAAATAAAAAATAGACTAAGACAAGAAGGAACATACAGAAGATAATGGAAAACTATCCTTGAAAAGAATAGGTTAAATAGGAAAAGGTGCAAAAGGTATAATAGAAAAAGTTTTGGAGGATAATGAAGACTTGAATCTCCTGACTCACTGTCTTCAGGACTTTGCTCAAATTTCACTTTATCAGTAAGATTTTCCCTGATGTTCATATTTAAAATACCCACCTGGATTCTGTCTCCCTTCTCTACTTTATTTTCCTCCAGGCAATACCAGAAATTTGCACTGAATGGAATTATCAGTATCTTAGACATCACAGGAAAAAGATATAAGTTCAGATAAAATGCATAAAGCGAAAAAATCTGAGGACAACTTGAGCAAAACACCACTATAATGAGACAGTTCCAAGCAGTCTAAAATATATGTGGTTGGAATCCTAGAATGAGGCAGGAGACCAAAAAAAAAAAAAAAAAATTTGAGGCGTAATGGCTGGAAAATGTCTAAATTTGATAAATACTCTAAACCTGAAAATACAAGAAGCTCAAGGATCCACAGATG
>NW_011494894.1:6616234-6623163 GCF_000754665.1 Bison bison bison
AGGAAAACAAAAAAAAAAAAAAAAAAAAATTTGAGGTCGTAATGGCTGGAAAATGTCTAAATTTGATAAATACTCTAAACCTGAAAATACAAGAAGCTCAAGGATCCACAGATGAAATACAAAGAAAGTCACACCTGGATACATCACAATCAAATTGTTGAAAAGTATTAGTGATAAGTAGAAAATTAATTGTAAAGGCAGGCAAGGGCTAGGTGGAGAGGGGACCACAATATACAGAGAAGAGCAAAGATAAGGAAGACAGCAGACTTCTATCAGAGCCAGAGCAGAGCAAAGTGGTATCTTCAAAGTTTCCAAAGAGAAGTGTCAACCAAGAATTCTATAAACTACAAACGTCTCTTACAAATATGAAAGTTAAATTTAAACTTTCAAATATGAAAGTTAAAGTCAGTTTTTATTTTTGATTACAATTCTTTTTCACAGATTTTTAAAAGGTGAATAAAAGCTGAGAATGTTTATTTCCAGCAGGCTTATGCTACAAATAATGTTGAAAGAAGTTCTTCAGATAGAAGAATATGATACTGGAAGAAATTTGGATCTACACAAATGAATAAAGAGCACTGAAGATGGGAAATATATGGTTAAACAAAGATACATTTTTTTTTCACTTTTAAAATCTCTTTAGAAGATAATTGACTCTTTAAAGAAAATAAGCATGTATGTAGAGGTTTGTAACATGCAGAACTAAAATATATGACAATAATGTGTTTGAGGGGAGAAGAAGTAGGAGTACACTGTTGTAAGGTCCTCAAAATATGTAGGAAGTGTTAGAAAATTATTTGAAGGTAGATGACAATAAGATAAAGGTATATGCTATGAACTGTAGGGCAACTGCCACAAAAAAAAGGTATATCAATAAGTCAGTCTCATTGATAAAATAGAATACTAATTTTTTTTTTTAACTTTAAAAAGTAGGAAACGGAGAAAAAAGAAGCGAAGGATAGATGGGACAGATAGAAAACAAATAGCAAAAGGATATATTTAAACCCAGCCATGTTACTAATTGCAGTCTATGTAAAGGACATAGAGATTTCTATAAGAAGTCCACATTATATATAGTTAGAAATAGGATAAAAATAGGAAAGCTAAAAATACTGATTTGAAGAATGCTAGAGTAAGAGTTCGGAGAAGGCAACGGCAACCCACTCCAGTAGTCTTGCCTGGAAAATCCCATGGATGGAGGGGCCTGGTAGGCTGCAGTCCATGGGGTCGCTAGCAGTCGGATACGACTGAAGCGACTTAGCAGCAGCAGCAGCAGCAGAGTAAGGGTTGGACACTACTGAGTGACTTCACTTTCACTTTTCACTTTCATGCATTGGAGAAGGAAATGGCAACCCACTCCAGTGTTCTTGCCTGGAGAATCCCAGGGACGGGGGAGCCTGGCGGGCTGCCGTCTACTGGGTTGCACAGAGTCGGACACGACTGAAGCGACTTGGCAGCAGCAGCAGCAGCAGAGTGATTATATTAACATCAGACAAGAGAGATTTCACAAGGGATGTAACTAGCAGTTAATCATAGTTTTAAACGTGTTTTGTGCTTTGGTTAATTCTCGAGTTTCAAATGACTGTTCTTGACAACTTTAAGTTTTATCATTGCTTCAGAGGGCATGTCTTCTGAGCTCCTCATTCAGGCCTTCTGAAAATTCCACACCTCCCTCCCCCCACCCCTGGAGTGCTATAGGAATGATTATTGAATTTATTAAATGCCTTTTTATTATCTTTGATATGATCAAAATTTTCCCTTTTTGCTCCAACAAATTATTCTGATAGACTTCCTATGTACATTCCTTGAATAAATCCTATTCATGTTGGTTTATCTTTAGTTATCCAGCTAGATTCTATTTGCTTTTTAAAAAGTTTTTTTTTTTTTTGCAATTGTACACATAAGTGAGATTACAGTCATTTATTTCTTATTCACAGAGTTTTGGTATAAAAGTTGTTCAGGCTTTGTAAAATGAATCAGGAACTTCTGTATCTTTTTCTATGGCTTAGAATCATTTAAATTTCGTAGGAACCAGCTGTTCTTTAAAGGTTAGATAGATTTCAGCTATGAAACCAGTAGGTAACATTTTCAGCGGAAAATCTTTTTGACCTTTCCATTGTCTTCTCTGGTAATGGGTCTATTCAAAAATTTTCATGTCTTCTTCTTGAGTTAATTTTGGCCATTTATATTTATCTGAGAAATTATCCATGTCCTCTAGATTTGCAAATTTGTTGCCATTGAGTTTCATGTAATTGTCTTATACATTTTAAAACACTGTTTTACATTGTAATTTATGTCTTTTCATCCCCAGTTTTTTATATTTTTGCTTTCTCTTATTTTCTTAATCAAGTTTGTAGTAGGTTATGTATTTTATTGGTTCTTTTGAAATACCAGCAGTTGGATTCATTAAGCATTCTACTAACTTTTCTCATTTTGTTAGATTCAGTTTTTATCTCTATAAATTCTCTTTTCTTAAATTGCAAAAAAAAAAGTTTCCTAATATTTTAAAATTTCCTATACAGGCATAGGCAACAAATTTCTTCTTTTTTATCTTTCTTAATTAAAATAATAAAGGCATTATGACCATATATTATTATTTTTTAACTCCAAGGACATCTTTGTGTACTATAAGTTTATGTATGAAGTGTTTTCCTTTTCCATTGCTTTTTATAGAGTTTATCATGTTAGTTTTGAGATCTCCTTGATCTAATGGCTATTTAGAAGTATGTATTTTTACTTTCCAAGTAGTTAATATTTTCTACTTTGGGTCAACATTTTATTATTTATTCTTACTTTTATTAGGTTATTAATAATCTTTATTTGTACTGTTTTCTTTTTGGACATGTATATTAATGGTTTCTATAAATATCTGATGGTATGTGAAGACTGCATATTTTCCACTAGAGGTTTCCAAAACTATTCTAAAGATTTATTAAATTGAATTTGTTGATATACTACTCAATCTCTCCTTTTCTTTATGTTTAAGTATCAGATTCTCCGATTCTGAAGTGACCTGACTTCTCCCTCTCTGATTGCGTTTTAAGTACATTCTAGGAGGTTTGCTCTGTGTATTAAGCTCTTATTTTATTAGGTGAAGAAAGCATGTAGCGATTATAACTTCATAAATACTGTGCTTTTTAATAATCACATTATGTTCATCTGTACCTGTATCATTGTGTTAGATTTATCAGTACTTTTAACCTTACTTTCCTCTTTGCCTAATTTTAATATTACCACTCCTTTTGTTTGTTTGCATGTGTTAGTTTTGTAACCATCAATGTCTTTATTTTTTTAGGGGGGAGCAAATAGTTTATTTAGCAAAACAGAAATACAATTAGATTTCACCAAGTTTACAGTTATTCAGCCTTCTTTGTTGAGCTCTCCAAGTGGGTAGCCATTCCCTTCTCCAGGGCATCTTCCCAACCTAGGGATGGAACCCAGGTCTCCTGCATTGCGGATGGATTCTTTACCAACTCAGCCACTAGGGAACCTCCTTGAAAGACCTAAGATTCATTCTAATAACACATTTTAAATTTGCCCTAAAAGGCTCAATAAATAGAGATTAAAACTACTTGTTTTCTGTGAAATCTCTAGAAAAATGGTACATCTATTTGCAGGTCAAGAATAAAAATGCAGATGTGGAAAATCGACCCAAGGACCCTGGTGGGGAAGAGAGAAAGGTGGGAGTAATCAGGAGATAGGATTGACATAACGCATACTATCATGCATAACATGGCTAATGGGAACCTGCTGTGTAGCACAGGGAGCCCAGCCTGGTGCCCTGGGATGACCTGTGTGCTCAGTTGCGTCCAGCTCTTTGTAGCCTTATGGACTGTAGCTCGTCAGGCTCCTCTGTCCATATGATTTTCCAGGCAAGGTTACTGGAGTGGTTTGCCATTTCCTCCTCCAGGGGATCTTCCTGACCCAGGGATTGAACCTGCCCCTCCTGCATCTCCTGCATTGCAGGTGAATTCTTTACCTCTGAGCCACTTAGGAAGCCCCTGTGATGACCAAACGGGTGGAAAGGATTAGGGGTGGGAAGGATTAGAGGGAGGGGACAATGCATATATATAGCTGGTTCACCCTGCTGTACAGCAGAGACTAACACAACATTGCAATTACACTCCGATAAATAGAGTACTTTAAAATATACCATTTTCTTAAAAAGCAAAGACAAGAACTTTCTATTTTTCCATTAACTAATTTCTTATCTAATTATTCAGTTAAGGGTGGTTAATTAAAAATAAAAGTTAGCTTAATTATAAAACTTCTGCTTTCTTCTAGATAAAGTTATATTTAGGGTTGACCACCATGACAAATTTTTTACTTATATACTCACATTAAATTCTAGCAAGCACTCTTTTTATGGAGTGTAACTTTAAGTATGTTATACACATAGAAAAGTGCATAAATCATAACTGCATATAGTTCACAGAATTTTTACCAAGTGAACACGTCTGTGACTACTACCCAGATCAAGATACAGAACAATATCAGCCCCTCAGAACCCTCCCAGAAGCTGCTCCCAGTCCCTGACCCCCCAAACTTAACCACTGTTATGACCCCCATGAACATAATTTAGTTTTGCCTATTTTGAATTTTATATAAAAGATGTTATACAGTGTGTGCGTGTGTGCTAAGTTGCTTCAGTCACATCTGATTCTTTGCGACCCCGCGGACTGTAGCCCTCCAGGCTCCTTTGTCCATGGGATTCCCCAGGCAAGAATTACTGGAGCAGGTTGCCATTTCCTTTTCCAGGGGATCTTTCCAACCCAGGGATCAAACCCACGTCTCCTCTTTGGCAGGTGGCTTCTTTACCACCAGCGCCACCCGAGAAGCCCAATGTCATACGGTATACCCCCACTTGGTGTGTCATTTCTTTTGCCAAAGTTATGTTTGTGCATTTTGTCCATGTTCTTGTGTGTGGTAGTAGATTATATTTTTATTGCTGCATAGTATTCCATGCTATAAACATACCAATGTTTCTTTATCTAGCTTATCACTGATGAACATTTAAGTTATTTTCACTTTTGGGAATTACAAATTATATTACTATAACATTTTTTGTACATATATTTTTGTGTACTTTTGTTTGATCCATAATTTTTGTTCCTAGATATATACTTCACAAAGATTCATAGAGCTATACACATCTATGAGTTCTAATTCTTTGTATGTATGTTACACTTCAGTAACATATTTACTTAATAAAAGATAAAAGAGAATACAAATAAGAATCAAAATTAAAAAGAAATAAGGTCAGTCTCAAGAAAGATTTTAAAAAATAATAAAAGAATATTATAGCATTTGAAAATCTATATATAACAGAGAAACACCAATAAATTATAAGATGTCAAAACTGACACAAAGCAATATAGATAGCTTAGATACATCAGTTAAATACCAAGAGTACTTAAATATATGTTATTGCTAGCTGAAAGGGTGTCTAAAATGCAAATCATCCCCTCAGATCTCAAGTACAGATGGTTTTTTACATTGGTGTTACTAACATTTCAAGGAAGGATCAATTTCTGTTTTATAAAAGTACTTATAGAACATAGAAAATGAGTTGCCCAGGTTATTCTGTGAGGCCAGTGTAATGTCTTCAGAAGGAGATAGGAATAACACAAAAAAATACACAATAGAAAATGATAAGTCTGTTTCACTTATGATCATAAACACCAAACTATGTAAAAATTAATTATCCTTTTTAACCCTGGAATGAAGGGATGATTTAACAGGAGAAAAGTTTATCAACATAATTCACCAATGAGTAGACTAACATAAAACATTTATATTTATTAAAATATTATTAATCTCAATTGATGTAGAAACATTATTTGATAAAACATAAATAAGTCAATATCTATTTATAAGTCTATCAGGAAACAAGGAACTGCAGGGACTCACTTTAACTGAAAACTCACAACAGAAACTATACTTATGGAAAAACTGAAGATGCAGTTCCTTTCTAATTGGGAACAAGAAAAAAATACTATCATTTCTACTATGTAACATAAATTGGAAATCTTTTTCAAGCAATAAGAGATGGGGAAAAAGAGCTGTACGTATAGGAAGGAAAAAACAAAAAGTCCTATTACCTGCCCATTGGTAGTGATAAATGACTTCCTAAAAAAAAATCAGAAGCATAAATCATAGAGAAAAAAAACTGAATTCAATTTTGTCAAGGTAAAAATTGCTGTTCAACAAGCTACAACATTGATAAAGTTAACAGACAGATGATAATTTGGGAAAATTTTCATTGTCTAACATGAGTCAAGCAACTATATTGAGTACTAGAAGAGAGCTTTTGCAAAAATCAGCAAGTGGAATAATCCTCGTGGAAAAAATAGGCAAATGCTATGAACAGGTAATTTCCAGAAGGGGAGACCTTAAGTGCTCCGACAAATAAAAGATGCTCAAAGTCATTAGCTATCATTAACTTTCTACCATTTGAGTGAGGAAATTCAGAAAGCAGGATGTGCCTGTATCAGCAGGGACGCTGTGACTGGAAAACAGTGAAGGGAAAGACAACAGCAGGTGAAGGAGGTTGGCACTGAAGTCCATGTCAGAATTTTTCAGCTGTGCTAAGTAGGAATCAACCAGTTTAGTCGCTCAGTCGAGTCCTACTCTGTGACCTCATGGACTGCAGCATGCCAGGCCTCCCTGTTCATCACCAGTTCCCAGAGTTTACTCAAACTCATGTCCATTGAGTCAGTGATGCCATCCAACCATCTCATCCTCTGTCGTTCCCTTATTCTCCTGCCTTCAATCTTTCCCAGCATCAGGGTCTTTTCCAGTGAGTCAGCTCTTTGCATCAGGTGGCCAAAGTACTGGAGTTTCAGCTTTAGCATCAGTCCTTCCAATGAATATTCAGGACTGATTTCCTTTAGGATGGATTGGTTGGATCTCCTTGAAGTCCAAGGGAC
>NW_011494894.1:6623280-6655375 GCF_000754665.1 Bison bison bison
CACAGTGCAAAAGCATCAATTCTTCAGCACTCAGCTTTCTTCACAGTCCAACTCTCACATCCATACATGACCACTGGAAAAACCATAGCTTTGACTAGACGGATCTTTGTTGCAAAGTAATGTCTCTGCTTTTTAATATGTTGTCTAGGTTGGTCATAACTTTTTCTTCCAAGGAGTAAGTGTCTTTTAATTTCATGGCTGCAGTCACCATCTGCAGTAGTTTTGGAGCCCAACAAAATAAAGTCTATCACTGTTTCCCCATCTATTTGCCATGAAGTGATGGGACAAGATGCCTTGATCTTAGTTTTCTGAATGTTGAGTTTTAGGCCAACTTTTTCACTCCCCTCTTTCACTTTCATCAAGAGGCTCTTTAGTTTTTCTTATCTTTCTGCCATAAGGGTCATCTGCATATCTGAGGTTATTGATATTTCTCCCGACAATCTTGATTCCAGCTTGTACTTCATCTAGTCCAACATTTCTCATGATGTACTCTGCATGTAAGTCAAATAAGCAGGGTGACAATATGCAGCCTTGACATACTCCTTTCCCGATTTGGAACCAGTCTGTTGTTCCATGTCCAGTTCTAATTGTTGCTTCTTGACCTGCATACAGATTTCTTCAGTTCAGTTCAGTCACTCAGTTGTGTCCGACTCTTTGAGACCCCATGAATCGCAGCACACCAGGCCTCCCTGTCCATCGCCAACACCCAGAGTTCACTCAGACTCATGTCCATCGAGTCAGTGATGCCATCCAGCCATCTTATCCTCTGTCATCCCCTTCTCCTCCTGCCCCCAATCCCTCCCAGCATCAGAGTCTTTTCCAATGAGTCAACTCTTCACATGAGGTGGCCAAAGTACTGGAGTTTCAGCTTTAGCATCATTCCTTCCAAAGAAATCCCAGGGCTGATCTCCTTCAGAATGGACTGGTTGGATCTCCTTGCAGTCCAAGGGACTCTCAAGAGTCTTCTCCAACACCACAGTGCAAAAGCATCAATTCTTCAGCGCTCAGCCTTCTTCACAGTCCAACTCTCACATCCATACATGACCACTGGAAAAACCATAACCTTGACTAGACAGATTTCTTAGGAGGCAGGTAAGGTGGTCTGGCATTCCCGTCTCTTTAAGCATTTCCACAATTTGTTGTGATCCACACAGTCAAAGGCTTTGGTGTAGTCAGTAAAGCAGAAGTAGATGTTTTTCTGGAACTCTCTTGCTTTTTCGATGATCCAACATATGTTGGCAATTTGATCTCTGGTTCCTCTGCCTTTTCTAAATCCAGCTTAAATATGAATAGCTTTCAGTTAAATATGAATATTTATTTCAGGTAAATATGAATAGCTTTCAGTTAGTGGCTCTTAGGGGCTTTTATGCTGGGAGGGATGTGACCTGGCATTACTAATAGTATTGGCAGATCATTTAAGCATTAGCATTCAAGATTGTTTTTTTTCAGACTGTAGATAGAGTCTGAGATGTTGTAAAGATACACACACACACACACAAAACCAAAAAAACAAATGTAAAACTTTGATTCTATGAGAATGTGCTCAGAAATTAAAAGAAGTGGAAGCATTTTTAGCTGAATGGCATTAGGATAGTCCTGATGATTCTTGAGTCTGCAATATTGTCAAGGGTTTCTCTGCCAGTCTGGGCATAGTTCTTTTCTGTACATTGACTTATCTTGAGTAGTAAGCGATTGGAGCCTAGGGACAGCTGGCATTTTGTAGTGAAGCCCATAGAGGGATGCCTCAGTGCTTTATATTTATCAGACTACATTAACACAGATGCTGAAGCCACATGTTGCCTAGTATTTCAGAAAATAATCTTCATTCTGTTGTATTCAATGGCATCTCTGTATCTAGTAGATGATGCAGTGTCCCAGAAAAGGCTACCTTTCTTAGAAGAATTATGTAAATATCTAGTTACTGAGCAAAAGTTTGAGGGTGTTTAATTTTGGGGTTTGGAGTTCTATGGATCGCCTATTGTTGTTTAATTGCCAAGTTGTATCCGACTACTTATGACCCCAAAGACAGCAGCCCTGCCAGGCTCCTCTGTCCATGGGATTCTCCAAGCAAGAATACTGGAATGGGTTGCCATTTCCTTCTCCAGGGGATCTTCCCAGCTCAGGGATTGAGCCCGTGTCTCCTGAAGCAGTAGGCAGATTCCTTACCACTGTACCACGTGGGAAGCCCATGGATCACCTATACCTCACCGTGAATACAGTGAAGAACCTCCAGCAGCCCAGCTGTGAAAGATGAGGAGGGGGATCCTGGTGGTTCTAATTTCACATTTCTCTTTAATTATAAACTTGCTGTAACAAGTGATGATGGGCCTCCATAATTCTTTCAGCCAAATGTTCATTTTAAGCCCCTGAGTGGGACAATTATAGAATCACATCTGGAATCCTGGAGAGAGAAGTTTGCATGAAGCACAGAAAAACCTCTGCAGCAACAGAAATGGGAATAATCCCTTTGATCAGTTTTCCACTTAACTGCTGCACCACAAACTAACCCAAAACTAAGTATTTAACTTTGAGCTTCTACATTAAATCTCATGATTTTGTGAGTCAGGAATGCAGGGAGAGCTCAGCTCGGCAATTCTTCTACACCATATAGTGTCATGTGGGGTCATTCAGTAGTACTCGAGCAGGGGTCGTCTGGTCTGGGGGGTCTAAGGCATTTTCACTCTCATCTTGGTGTCTTCTGGAAACTGGCAGGAAGCTGGGCTCTGTTGGATTCCTCTTCCCCTCTCTGAAGTCTCAGGGCTTCTTCCTGTGGTCTCTCAAGCAGTGTACTTAAGCCTCTTGTAAGGCATCCCAGGACTCCAAGAGACCAATGGAGAAGTTGCCAGCCTCTCAAAGAATATCCCAGAACTGGAGTAATGCCATTTCTGCTTTACTATATTGGTCAAGGTGCTCACAGGCCAGCCCAAAACCACAGGTGGAAAGGGAATTAGACTCCACCTCCTAGCGGGAGGAGTGTCAAGGAATTTTAACCCACACAATAGGGGACAATTATTTGTGCTGTTACAGTACCCAAATAGCACTGATGGGCAGTGCTTTCTATTGGTGAGAACATAGACTCTACAGTTGAACTGCCTGGGTTCAAATCCAAGCCTTACGATTTCAGCTATGTGACTTTATAAGTTAAAAAAAATCAGATTTATTGAGATATAATTCATATGCAGTGACATGTATTCACTTTAAGTGTGAATTTCTATAAATTTTGTCAAATTTATGTACCTGTATAAATTACCAATACTATCAAGATAAAGAGCATTTCCATCACCCTAAAATGCTTCCTTGTACTACTTTTCAGCTAACCTGAAACCTCTAATCCAAGCAATCCCTGACCTACTTTCTATCACTATAGATTAGATTTGTCTCTTCTAGAGATTTATGTAAATGGAATCATATAGTATGTACTCTTGTATCTAACTTCTTTCACTTGGCATGGTTTTGAGAGTCATGCATTTTTTTTTTCGCACATTTTGCTATTCCTTTTCATTTTCCAGATGTATTCCTTTACATAGATATACCAGAATTTGTTCATTCATCTATTGATGCACTTATGAGTTATTTCCAATTTAGGCTATTGCGAAAAAAACTGCTAGGAACTTTTGTGTATAAGTATCTGTGTAGACGTATGTTTTTACTTCTCTTCAGCAAATTCCTGTGAGTGGGAATGCTGGGTGTCACCAAATATAAGCTTACCTTAAATTGTGAAGATGTTTTCACAGTGATTTTTATCATACTGCACCCCATACCAATATGAGAGTAGTAGTTGCTCAATAACCTTATCAACACTTAATATTGTCTTTAACCATCCAAATGCATACGTATGTGGGTACCGCATTATTATTTTAATGTGCATTTCCCTATGAGCAGTGATGCTGAGGGGCTTTTTATATGCCACTAACACTTTAATCTTTTGTAAAGAGTCTATTCAAGTTTTTGGGACATGTTTTTTAATTCTTTACATGCTTCAGTCTGCTCATCAGAAAAATAATTGAAAAAAAAAGAAAATGGGATAATTATACATACCACATGGCATCTTTATGAGGATTAAATAAATATATGTAAAAGCAGCTAAACAAATCCTGGAATGTAGTATATTAATTTATTACTGTAACTATAACAAATTACCAGAAACTTAAACATATAAACCATAAAATTTATTATCTTACAGTTCTGTAGGACAAATATTTGACACAGGTCTCACTGGGTTAAAACTAAATTGCTGTTGAGGCTGTGTTCTTTTCTGGAGACTCTGGGTAGAGGGTATTTTTCTAGCTTTTAAAGGACATTCACATTTCTTGGCTTGTGGGTCCCCTTCCTCTGTCTTCAAAGCCAAAACAATGATCTCTCTGTGACTTTCTTTTGCTGTCAGGTCTCTCTTTGACACTCTCCTCTTTTGTATCCTCCTCTTCTACTGTTAAGGAATCCTGTGATTACATTGGGCCCACCCAAATAACCGGAAATAATCTTCCTAGATGATTATATGATTATCAAACTTAATTTCATCTGCAATCTTAATTCTTCTCCATGTATCATAACATATTCACACCTTCCAGGGATTAGGACATGAGCATCTTTGAAGGCTGTTATTCTGCCTACCACACATAGAAAATTAGCCTTTCTTTGTATTATTATTACTAAGACTTGAGTTAAAGAGTTAAAGACTTGCAGAGTTAAAAGGCTTGCGTTCAAATCCTGGTTCGTCACAGCCATGTGGTATTGGGCAAGTTAATTTCCTTTTTGAATTTCCATTTGCTTAGCTACAGAATTACTGACAATCCCATGACCCACCTTTACAGAATTTTTGTGAGGAATGCACAAGACAGGTAAATAAAAGAGCTATATATCCCACCTGAAGAAACACACCTGATTTCCAGCTAAAACGGTGAATTAAATGTATAAAGTTATCTTACCTCGCTAGAGAAACTCCACTAAAGTAAAAGAATTAAAATGTGAGCAAAAAAAAAAAAAGCCAGCAAATTGCTGGTAGATACAGGATAAAGGAAACAGTGAAGTGATGACTTAAGTTCTAGCAGAGGGAATGTCACTGAGAAAGACACTCCGTTGCCTGGCAGACCTCCAGGAAGGGGCAGGCTGAGAGGCACCAGGGGCTGGGGAAGGTGGGGACAGAGCCCTAGGCTGGAATTAGGGACTGGGGGAAAGCCTGTTAAACTCCTGGCCCTGCTCTCGCCTGGGAGCAGCCAGATGGCTACAGGAGGCCAGCAGTTCATTATTTGGAGAAACTGAACCAAAAAAGGTGCACAGTGGAGGGCAAAGGAAATAATTCATGGTGGAATTCTGCAGGTTTAGCAAGTAGATACATTACCCCACTCCTTCCACATACAGGGACAGAAACAAGGTTGGAACTGAAAGAATTTTTCCCAGCAGAAACCAAGTGTTCCCAGAGAAAAGACTTTAACAGATGAGCTTCCCTAATAAAAGTTTCACCTGGCCTTCTACTCTGCCATGATATCAACTGCCAGCCGACTTTTTAGTGCCTCACTCCTGAACGTGATGAGTCAGTTCAGGATCACAGACATTTGAAGAAAGTCTTCAATATAAAGGACAGAGAAGAAATCAAATAAATAGGAAGGAAAAAAAAAACTTGAATGAAAATGGCAAAGCAGGGGCAGAACAGAATGTAAAATAGTTATAGTGTACATTCTCAGAGAAGAAAGATATTGCATTGATTAGGAAGAACACTGTACTGTAAAAACACAAAATCAGAGAATAATAAAGAGCTCTTGGATATTAAATATACAATTACTGAAAACAGAGCTAAATACTCATCCACTATAGTTGGAAGTCAATAGATAATATCAAAATGTATAGATCAATAGGTGCAGTGCACAATAAGCATGTTATTTGGAAATGTGTAGCAAATATCCAAATAATTAGTTACCCCCAAACCAAATAGTTTTAACTGGAAGGCTCTGGACTGAAGAACTAGAAGTTAGAAATCAGTGGGGCGTGGATCTGGAAACTTATTCCACTTTGATTTAAATGTTAATTTAGTTCCCTTTGTCTTTCTTGAAAAAAAATATTGTAGTAAAATATATGTAGGATAAAACTTACCATTAAAGACATTCAGTTTGTTCACAAGGTTGTGTAACCCTCACCACTATTTCAGTCTCTGAATATTTTCTTTGATCCAAAGGAAATCTTCTGTCTATTAAAAAGTCACCCCATCTCCTCTCCTTCCATTGCCTGGCAACCATCTATCTGCTTTCTGTCTTCAGGAATTTGTTGATTCTGGATATTTCCTATAAATGGAATTGAATAATATATGGCCTTTAGAAAGTGTCTTCTTTCATTTAGCATATTTTTAAAGTCCACCCACCCTGTGGCAAGTCCTGGTACTTCACTTCTTCCTGTGACTGAATAATATTCCATTGGTGAATAGACCACATTTTGTTTTTCCACTCATCAGTTGATGAACATTTGACTTGTTTCTACCTTTTAGCTGTTGTGAATAGCCCTGCTATAAACATCTGTGTGAAGTTTTTGTTGACTACCTGTTTTCAGTTGTTTGGGGCGTGTACCCAGGAGTACAATTCCTGAGTCATGGGCAATTCCATTTTTAACAATGCAAACCCACCAAACTGTTTTCCACAGTGGTTACACCATTTTATATTTCAACCAACAGTGTGCAAATGTTCCAATATCTCCACATTCTCATCCACACTTGTCCATTTGTCTTTTGAGGAAACTAAAAATTTACGGAGTTCTCAGTAGAACTAAAAACAATGTACAGGTAGCACTGTGATAGATTAACAGTATTAAAATAAAACCACAGGTGATATCGTTAATAATAGACACAAGGATTAGAGAAAAGTTTGGGGATTGTTAGAGCCTTACCAGGTATATTCATTTCCTTGCTGCTGTAACAAACTACTACAAACTTAAAGGCTTCACCCAACAGAAAATTGTTCTCTGGAGGTCAGAGTACAAAATGGGTCCTACCTTGCTAAAATCAGGATGTTGATAAGGCTACGTTCCACTCTGGAGGCTCTGGGGAGAATCTGCTTTCTTGTCTTTACTTCTTTCTCTCCTTCAGCTTCTAGAGATTGTCAGCATTCCTAGACTCTTCTCTGTATTCAAAGCTAGCAGGGTAGCATTTCCCCTCCTCTCTGACCCTCTCCATTTTTACATCTCCTTCCTCTGACTGATCCTCCTGCTTCTCTCTTACAAGGACGCTGTGATTACACTGGGCTCACGTGGGTCATCCAAGATCATTTCCCCATCCCCAAATGCTAAACTTAATCCCAGCTGCAAAACCCTTTTGGCATGTAAATTAAGGTGTTCACAGGTTCTGGGGGTTGGGATGTGGTTGGTTTTAGAAGGCTATTATTCAGCCTGTCACACCAGGGTAACCATTGTAAACGAAAGTCTCATATGGAGAAGCAGTCAGAAAGGGCCTTGTCAAGTAGAAAGTGGGAAAGTGATCTGGAGAATTTCTAAACCTCCCAAGCTTAGTTGTCTAAGCTAAGTTTAGTTTGGTAAAAGGAAAAACATGTATCTACTGTACATTTGTGCAGCTTCAAAAAATGTCAGTTTCTCTATTTAGAGCACTGCTTTCTTTAAAAAAAAAAAAAGGCTCTTTTGGGGGGGGCTGTGCTACTTGGCATGCAAGATCTTAGTTCCCTGACCAGGGATGGAACTTGTATTCCCTACATTGGAAGTCTGGAGTCAACCACCAGACCACCAGGAAAATCCCCAGAGCACCACTCTAGGAATTCCAGTGCCATCATTTTTAAATCAATAAGACCAGTATTCACAAGGGCACCATGAAAGGAGAATCAGGGTTCCCTAAGACTCCTGAGTAATGGCAAAGAACTAGATGATTCAGGATGCTGGAAGCCCTTTTGGAGATTTGTAGAAGAACTATATTGTGTTTCCTTTGCTCAACACTTTTTTTTTTAAATTAATTAATTTATTTTAATTGGAGGCTAATTACTTTACAATATTGTAGTGGTTTTAGCCATACATTTACATGAATCAGCCATGGGTGTACATGTGTTCCCCATCTTGAACTCCCCTCCCACCTCCCTCCCCATCCCATCCCTCAGGGTCATCCTGGTGCACCAACCCTGAGCACCCTGTCTCATGCATCGAACCTGGACTGGCGATCTATTTCACATATGGTAATATACATGTTTCAATGCTATTCTCTCAAATCATTCCACCTTTGCATTCTCCCACAGAGTCCAAAAGTCTGTTCTTTACATCTGTGTCTCTTTTGCTGTCTCGCATATAGGGTCATTGTTACCATCTTTCTAAATTCCATATATATGCGTTAGTATACTGTATTGGTGTTTTCTTTCTGACTTACTTCACTCTGTATAATTGGTTCCAGTTTCATCCACCTCATTAGGACTGATTCAAATGCATTCTTTTTAATACCTGGGTAATATTCCATTAAAGTGGTCTTAGACCTATTGATTCTTCTGGCCAGGAAAGCAAATGAAAAAAGGCAGGTTTTATCAGGGGCTCCAGAATTCATTTCCATAACTAACACCTCTAGAAGAATATCCCATCCACTTACAATTTCTTTTCATCTCATTTATTTCTGTTAGAGAGTGTAATATAGACTTGGCACATGGCTTCTTCTCAAGAAATCCTTAAAGAAAATAACACTCCTCCCGCCCAATAATCTTATAAATGCGTGCTAATATTGTCATTAGAAGAATATTGTTTTAACATGTATAAATGGTAGAGATATGTCACAACAATTGGATCTTTTATTGAAAAAGTTACCATATAATTTTGGCAAATAGATGAGCTGGGTAATATTCTAAAATGTGTAGTCAGGGTTTAAATGGCTGAAAAACTGATGTCTAATGAAGATTTGTTATTGAAAGAAAGGAGGAGCCCAGAGAGTGCACACTGAATTGCTAACAGGACAGTGTCAAAACAAGCATTCATGAGGGCTGATTGAGAATCCACAGAATGCAATAAGCAGACACAGGCTTTTGTGGGTACCTGTGATTTAACAGCGATAGGGGAACTGGGCCTGGCGTAAGAGACAAAGAGTCCTTCAGAAGGTAGAAATGAATAGTTCAAATCAGGAATTTAAAAATAATATTCCTGCCAAAGAACCCTTTGGTGATTTTTCCAAACAAGAAACACGTAACATGTTTGTATTCGTGCCATCTGAGAAATTAAACCCCAATTCGTCTGTCTTCTATTTTCTGCCAAGTCATCAGTTTGCTTTTGTTTCCTTCTGGTAGAATGAACAAGTCCTCAAATGCTGTGAACTCCATCCTGATGCAAACTCTAATCTCAAACAAAAGAAACTCCCTCTTTGTCCTCCAATAACCTGACCCATCTACTATTTTTTGACCTCTTAGCCTTCAACTCTTGATTTGAATTTTCTTCACCCTGTATATGTTCTAAGTAAACTCAGAGATGTCTGCGTTTGGTTTGCTAGTCACAGTCCGATTCTGGTGACCCCGCTGAGCCTCACCTCAAATTTCCATTTATTCATACATCAAATTGCCTCTAGGGGTATGACATTTTGGATGTGATTAGAAGGCCAAGTGAAAAATACTTAACAAAGTCACATGACAAGGCCACTTGGACAAAAGGACTTTGTACGTGACTTCACACAATGGGAAATCATGAACTTTTTCTCACCCTTTAAGTGGCATCAAGCAAAAATAAACTTAGAAACTACCCTCTGCCAGGGTTCTGGAAATCTTTTCAGTTCTGACATCTGGAGTTTTTATACTATAATATAAATTAACGTTAGGAATAATTCATTATTTTTCATGGACTAAAACAAAATCTTGTAGAACACTATTCTCTTACACGCTATAAATCTCATCTACTACTAATGATTTCATTGTTTATGCAATATTTTGTCACATGTGGGAATATATGTAAAAGATAAGAGCATACCAGAGTAATAAGAATGGAAAAAACAAGAGATCTAGATTTAAATTCATTGTTCATTTAAGTGAATGTTGATCTTTCAGAAAAAAGTCTTTTTTTTTAAACTTAAAAAATCATTTCTGAAACCCCCACTGTATGCTCTGAATTGTGCTGGCCTTATGGGGAATATGGGCGCTGACACGGCATAGAACTTACTTTCAAGGAGGTTGGTCTTGTAGAAAGAGGCAGCATAATAAAATTAAGAAAGAATGGAAACCTGCAATTTAATTTATGATGTCAGGTATCTCTTACATTCACAACAATCTTGCAAAGAAGATATTAATCTTCCCCAATGTATTGGGGTGGCTAAAACTTTGTTTGGGTTTTTCCATAGGAGCTTCTGGAAAAACCTGCTCTTTTTGGTGAACCTAATATATGTAAGGAAACAGTGGTTCAGGAAGGTGAAGTAGTTTGCCTGGGGTCACTCAGCCAGTAAATTGCCAAAGCAGGATTCACAGTCAGATGTTTCTAACTTTAGAGAACCAAGTGATTTCCACTTTGCTCCACCACCTCGTAGTTCTAGTGTATTAACCTGTTTCCTAGAATAAGTCATTCAGTCATCCCATGCTTTAGTTTCTTAGACTATAAAATGCAGAGGTTTCTTTCCTGGACTTTCATTCTATATCATCTTTAGACCAACCCATGAGGCACTGAAAGAGCAATCCCAGACAGAGGTCTAGGTGGGCTTGCCAACCTCCACCCTTAGGACATCAGAGTGCCCTATGTTCAATGGGAGATATACTGATCAGAGCAGTTGGGCCCTGAAGAAAAGTAGGATTTGGATGGGTAGAGAGGATGCAAAGGGTTTTGCAGACTGAGAGCATATCAGGGTAAAAGTAAGGAGCCAGAGCCAGGAGAGATGCTGGCCTGTTTGCTGGATAGTGATGGGATGGAGAGATTGGCGAGTGAGGGGCCTATTGTGCTGTGTGTTGGGGAGGGGATTTGTTGGGTCAAGATGAAGAAGGCCCTTGAATACTAGGTGTTGTTCTCCACTGGAAAGGCTCAGAGAACTGTTTCAAGACTGGCAAATCTCTGTGCCACTACTTACTGCTTCAGATCTTGAACATGATAAGCCAGTTGGCTGAGGAGTTCAGATCTTATAATGGAAAAGAGAACTCGGATTGAGAAATATTAATTATTTGCTAGTGCCTAGCAGCAGCAGCAGCAAGTAATAGGGTTCGCAAATTCATGGTAAATGAATGAATGATGTCTGAGAGGCAGGCAGATTTATTTAATTTTCCTGGAGGGTTAATCCAGAGCTACGTATATCATTTGGTTCTCTTAGGCAAACTCTCTGAGACCCCTACATGTGAGAGAGGGGCCTGGATGAGGCACTTTGCATGACTGTGGATATCTTTCCTCTGTGTTAATGACTGGCTGTTTAGAGGCTCAATCTGGGGCAGGACTGATAACAGCCAGGCTCTAGCCAGCCTGGCCAAAGGACCCGTAGATGGACTTAACTGCTTAGTAGCATAAAGTGCCACTGTTTAAGAATGACAGGAACCATGGTTACCCAGTCAGAAGGCAATGGAGGAGAACTAAATGTGGACCAGTTTGTTCTTTGGGATTACCACCATGCAAGGGAATGTTTGAGACTAGAAGCCACAAAGATTCAAAAGCAAAAACAAAGTATTTATGTTGATGGAACTGAACAATGGTTATCTGAGGCAACATTGAAATACAGCTGTGAAGTAAACAGATCAAATCCCTGACCTCATGGAGCTTCCTTTGTAGTGGAAAAAGACAGATAATAAATAAAAATGATTTTTCAAAATACAAGGTCAGTAATCCTAGCATATTATATCCTTTGCCAATGGTTTTGAAAGCCTCCTCTGTCATATAGTAACTTTCCATGTATCTGTAGTTCTGCAAACAATTTATCTATTCTGTTTGTTATTTCTATTTGCCTAGTTTTGCCTACATTCTTGATTACTACAATTTTATTATTTTAAATTAATTTTTATGCAGTACAGTTGCTTTACAATGTTGTGTTAGTTTCTGCAGTGCAGCAAAATGAATCAGTTATATGTATATGTTTACCTTTTCTTTTCGAGATCTCCTTCCCATTTAGGTCACCACAGAGCACTGAGTAGAGTTCCCTAAATAGAAGATTCTCATTAATTATCTGTATTATACACAGTAGTGTGTATATGTCAGTCCCAATCTCCCAATTCATTCCACTCCCCCTTCTCCCCGTGGTATCCATATGTTTGTTCTCTGCATCTGTGTCTCTGTTTCTGCTTTGCAAATAAGTTCATCTGTACCATTTTTCTAGATTCTACATATGAGTGTTAATACATTATATTTGTTTTTCTCTTTCTGACTTACTTCATTCTGTATGACATCTCTAGGTCTAGCCACATCTCTGCAAATGGCACTATTTCATTCCTTCTCATGGCTGAATAATATTCCATTATATATATATAATATATATGCATGTATGTATAGGTACATACATATATGTGTGTGTATAATTCAGGTTTTTCTGTAACAACTCATGGAAAAACCTAAAGCAATTTTTTGGCCAACCCAATATGTACCACATCTTCTTTATCCATTCCTCTGTTGTTGAACATTTAGGCTGCTTCCACATCCTGGCTATTGTAAATAGTGCTGCAATGAACATTGGGATGCATGTATCTTTTGAATTATGGTTTTCTCCAGGTATATGCCCAGGGATTGGATTACTGGGTCATGTGGTAGTTCGACTTTTAGTTTTTTGAGGAACCTCCATACTGTTCTCCATAGTGGCTGTAGCAATTTACATTCCCACCAACAGTGTAAGAGGATTCCCCTTCCTCCATATCCTCTCCAGCATTCATTGATTGTAGATTTTTTGATTACAGACATTCTGACCAATGTGAGGTCACCATACCTCACTGTAGTTTTGATTTGCATTTCTCTAAAAATCAGCCATCTTTTCATGTTTGCTGGCCACTGTATTTTTAAACTCTGATACATGATACAGCAAGCCTCCCAAATTAATTTTCTGCAGAAGTGCCTTAGCTAGCTTTATTCCATATTCCCCAGTATAAATTTTAGAATCAATTTGTCAAATCCCATGAAAACTCCCTATTGGCTTTTGATTGGACTTGCATTATATTTATAGATCAGTTTGGGAAGAAAAAAAAAAGTGATTCTTGTAAATTTCTCTGTTCTTATGTCTTTAATATCTTTCATTATATTTTATAATATTCTTCCTAAAGCTCTTGCACACCTTTTATTAGATTTAGTCTTTTAATTTGTATTGCTATCATTGATGATACTGACTTTAAAACTATATTCTCTAAAGGTTTATTACTGCTATACTATAGGAATGTAATTTAATATTGACTTTTTAAATCTATCAACTGACTTTGCTGAATCCAAATATTAATTTTGATACTTTTTGAGCAGATTCTCTGATTTTCTATGTAGATAACTTTATCATCTTAAAGTAGTTCACTTGGTGATTTTGTTCACAAGGGGACAGTTGGCCATGTCTGGAGACATTTTTATTGGTCCTAACTGAGAGCATGAAATTTTTGTAGTCATTTACTAAAAATTATTTAGTGAACTCCTACCGTGTATTAGTCCCTGTTTGAGAAGCTGTGTATTCAGAGGTAATCAAAACAAATATGTTCCTACCCACTACAAAATTTAGAGTTTAGTTTATACCTTGCAAACAGAAAATAGAATTCCTTTCAAAGTCTTTATGAAAATTCAAAAAGCACAGAAAGTGATCATATAAGAGAACAAACTAAAAACTGACAAAATTCAAAAATGCAAATTTTATATAACATGTTTTTTTACCACTATGCTATGAACACAGAAATCAATATAAAAATATTTAAATATTTAAAGAAACAAACAACTCCTTGCCAACTGGAGATCATGTATAGAAAAAGAATATAAAATATATAAAAGAATATATATATATTCATGTATAGAAAAAGAATATAAAAGGAACCACAAGCATGACAGAAGCAATTAACATAAAGGAGACATTAATTACTTATAAAACAAAAAAATAGTGGAACTGACAAATTTTAAAAGTTTCTTATTTGAAAAACACTAGACATCACCAACTCGATGGGCATGAGTTAGAGTTGGTGATGGACAGGGAAGCCTAGCGTGCTGCAGTCCATGGGGTCACAAACAGTCAGACTGAGCGACTGAACTGAACTGAATTGAGACAAAGGAAGGGAAAAGAGTAACTTTGTGGTACAGAAACTGACAAACACTACCTAAGCCAGGTGGTCAAACTCAGTAGCAACAATGATGTCATGTTGACAGTATATAACCACTAATGATGCGATGAGAGTGATACTTCCCTTTCTGGTCCTCGTCACTCAAACTCATCATCTCAGCCTAGTCATGACAAAAATCCCAACTGAGGGGCATGTAAAATACTATCTGAGCTGTATTCTTCAGACTGTCAAGGTCATCCAAAACATGGTCTGAGAAACTATCACAGCCAAGAGGAGCCAAAGGAGACAGGACAGCTAAATGTAATATGGGAAGCTGGATGCCCTTCTGGAACAGACAGAGAGCACACAGTAAAAATTAAGGAAATCTGAAAAAAGAAAGTATGGATTTTAGTTAATAATAAGGTGTCTTATAGGTTCATTAATTGTGACAAATATACCATCCTAATCTAAGACAGTAACAATGGGGGAAACTGGATGGGGCATATGGAAATTCTATAGTATCTGCCACTTTTCTGTCATTCTAAAACTATGTTTGTGTCCTATTGCTGCTGTAACAAATTGTCACAGATCTATTGGCTTAAAATAATGCAAACTTTAAAAGTTTGGGGGGTCAGAAGTCCAAAATGAGTCTTGTTGTTTAGTTTCTAGGTTGTGTCTGACCCTTTGTGACTCCATGGACTGTAGCCCACCAGGTTCCTCTGTCCATGGAATTCTCCACTTTCCTTCTTCAGAGGATCTTCCCGACCTAGGGATCAATCCCATGTCTCCTGCATTGGCAGGTGAATTCTTTATCACTGAGACACCAGGGAATCTTAGAGGGGTGAAAATCAAGGAGCTGGCAGGGCTGGTTCCTTCTGGAGGCTCCAGAGGCAACTCCATTCCTTGTCTTTTCCAGCTTCTATAGACTGCTAGCATTCATTGACTTGTGGCCACATCACTCCAATCTCTTCTTATGTTGTCATATCACCTTCTCCTCTGTCTGACTTTCTTGGACCCTTCTTATAAGGACCCTGTGATTATACAGGGCCCCCTGGGATAATCCAGAATAATCTCCCCATCATAAAAATCCTTAATTTAACCACACTTGCAAAGTACCTATGACCATATAACATTCACAGGTTCTGGAGGTTAGGACATTTACATTTTGTGGGGCTATTATTCAGCTTACTCTGCTACTTATCTAAGGGTTTCCCAGGTGGCACTAGTGGTAAAGAACCTGCCTGCCAATGCAGGGAACAGAAGAGATGTGGGTTTGATCCCTGGGTTGGGAAGATCCTCTGGAGGAGGGCACAGCAACCTGCCCCAGTGTTCTTTCCTGGCGAACCCCATGTGCAGAGGAGCCTGGTGGGCTACAGTTGATAAGGTTGCAGAGTCAGACATGACTGAAGTGACTTAACACACATACATGCACACTACTCTAAAATTAAAAGCTTATTTTCAAAAAACAACAAATATTAGAAACAAAAGTGAGCACACAATTAAATACCAAAGACTAATAGGAAATATAACAAAAGATATAAAATATCTTTATATGGAGATTTTAAAATATAAGAGCGTATCAACCTTGGTCGCCTAATAGATATGGCATTGGCTTCCTAAAATATAAGAGAGTAGTACATATGACTATGAAATTATATATTCCATTATCTAGAAGAAATACATGATTTCCTGGGGCAACAAGGTGTTATGGAAAAAAATATCAGAAAAAGACCCAGGCACAACTGGAAAATGTTGTCACAGAAGTCTTCAGGACAGGATGTTTTTATAATGACCATCATTTCTACTTATTCAGGGTTACTAAGTAATGGACAGAGCTGGAATTCAAACCAGCATTTGTCTGGCTTTAAACCCCATGTACTTTCACAGCATCATTTTGTCTCCTGTGCATACATGAATCAGTCTTTTCATTCTTTCAAGAAACAGATTTTTTCCATTCTATATAATCTATTCCAGAACATGGAAAGCTACTTAATTCATTTTTAACTCTTCAAAACTATGTAGCAGAGCCTAGTGAGACAGGCTCCTCTCTCAAGCTGCATAATCTTAGCCTCAATTCCTTATCCACAAAATATATGTAATGCTGTATTTCATTTGTAAATGTTGTAATAAAATACAGGAAAAAATGTGGTATTTGAAACATCATATGAGTGTACAAAATGATCACAACTGCTATTCTTATTATTAAAGCCTAACAAAGATAGGATAAAAAGAAAAAGACCCATATATTTCAAAACTCTAAATAATGTAATAGCCAATGGGACTCAAAAAACTATTTGGAAAGAATAATCTACCACAACCAAGTAGAAGCTATCAGTTTTTTTTTTTAAAATAATCTTATTTATTTATGGCCGTGCTGGGTCTTTGCTGTTGCGAGTACTTTTTCTCTAGTTGCAGCAAGCACAGGCTACGCTCTAGTTTCAGGGTGCGGGCTTTCATTGCGGTGGCTTCTCTTGTTGAAGACCATGTGCTCTAGAGTGCATGGGCTTCAGCAGTTGTGGCTCCCAGGCTCTAGAGCACAGGCTCAACAGTTGCAGCAAGGGCTAGTTGCTCCGAGGCATGTGGGAACTTCCTGGATCAGGGGTCGAACTCATGTCTCCTGCATTGGCAGGTGGATTCTTTACCACTGAGCCACCAGAGAAGCCCCAGTTTGGTTTAATATTAGAAAATTATTATGTTATATCATATTGAGAGGTCAAATTAAAAAAAAACTTACAAGATCATTAGTTTTTGAAAGGCATTGATAAAATATTGCAATCATATCATTTTTTGTTGTTTTTCCTGTATGAAAAAGCATCCCAACATCAAGGTATAGGGAAGCGGAGAACAAGGGACATACCCCTTTGTGTAAGGACATGGTGGGGCAGGAGGAGGATAAGCCTCAAAAGGAGGGGCGGGAGGGGAATGTCATTAAGGCAGCAAAATAGTCTGTAAGAAGTT
Source organism: Bison bison bison (assembly GCF_000754665.1). NCBI lineage: Eukaryota > Metazoa > Chordata > Mammalia > Artiodactyla > Bovidae > Bison > Bison bison. The sequence continues at coordinate 6,640,353 of NW_011494894.1, forward strand.
GGAGGAGGAGTCTTCACAGCCTCAGAGATGAAGACAGAGGTCACCTTCTCAGAGGGAGTCTCTTCACTCAAGTGTTCAAAGGAAGGGAAATGTCGGTGTCTCTCCTCTTGGCTCTGTTGCAGCCATCTTGTTGTTCACTCGGGGTCTCCTTCTGCCTTGTGTAGATAAGAGGGCTGCGAGGCTCGGGACGCAGAGTCCCTTGCGGGGGTTAAAAGTCAGCATTTCCAGCAGCAGCTGTGCTCCAGACTCCTCTGTCTCAGGTACAACTGTGAGGAGCCCCCAGGGTGGGGGCAGGGGGAAGGCTCCTGGGGACAGAAATACGTTTGGAGGCCAGTCATCCTTTGGGGGCCGTTCAGTCAGGTCAAAGATTCTGCCTATCAGCTAACTGGTCAGCTTCAGAGTGTCTCTGTGAAGATACAGCCAACGCACCACACATCTAGAGGCTTTGCATAGGTAGATTGTAAAAGGACTTTTGGAGTTCACGGTACCAGAGTGTTAACAGCCACAGGTGTAGTGCTGCCTGGTAGCTGTAGATTCTGGCCAGGCCAAAGTCAGCCAGCCTGACTGTCCCACCACTTGTCACCTTCTTCTGGCTTCAGGTCTTGGTGAACGATGCCGTTGGCAGGAAGGAAATCCAGGCCTCTTAGAAACCAGGGCATCAGATTCTTGGTGGTCTCCACTGGCAAGCCTGGTGGGGGTGCCTTGTCCAGATACGTCCTTAGGTCTTGGTTCACATGCTCACACACCAGGGTCACTTTGGCCTCTCGGTCATTTTAGGCGGTGGCACTGACGTCCATCAGCCGGACAGCACGGGGATGCTCAAGAGCCTCCAGACATGGCAGTAAGTCCACCTTACCAACTGTGCTGATGAGCAGGCCTCCTCCAGCACACCTCTACTGGGGACTCTTACACTTTTGAGGGCCACAAAATGGCCACCGTGGGGATCACGGCCTTGTACACGGTCCCATCTGCCCTGACACCAATTCAGCCGTTGGCTTATATGGAGCAGTAGCCATTATCAGACCACAGGAGACTCTTGCGGGTCTCTGGAGGTCGGGAGCTACTCAGGTGGCAGGTTATCCGGATCCTGGAGCTGGTTCCTGCAGCACCATACATTTCAGGTCTGTCCTGGGCCCCTGGGCGGTACCAGCCCAGCCAGAGACAGAGGCCACAGGCTAGAGTGGTCCCTTTACTTCCACCTTCACCGTGTGAGCAGCTGCCCTGCAATCATTGCTAATGAGACAAATCTTTTTGTTATCTATATAAGGATAATTCCTTAACACATTAAGGAACATTTTCATATTGACAACTCATTTAATTTATTAGGAAAATACAAATGGAGACATTTCCACTAACACCGGGAACAAACCAAGAATGTCTACTCTCCTCCCTAGTTAATTATTATTTTATAAGTTTTGGTGCAGCAGAGAACAAAAATAAGAAGTGTGATTAGCAGAAAAAGAAAAACAAAGTTATCATTGTTTGCAGCTGATATCATCATATATCTAGAAAACCCTAGAGAACCAGCTAAAAAATAATTATAAGCGACTCTGGCAAGATGAATAAATATAAGTGTCAATGGATTTCAAACATACCAGGCACAATCAGAAAGTATAATGAGGAACGAAACTCTTTCACAATAGTAACAGAAATATAAAACACCTAGAAATACAAGCTTAATAAAAAATATGTCAGACCTTCATGAAAAATGCCATAGAATTATACCAAGAAGCATAAAATAAGGCTTAAATAAATAGGAAGCCATGCCATGTGTCTGTGTGGACTATTATAAATATATCAGTTTTATCCACACTAATTTTTAGGTTTAATGTAACCCAACACATTCTCAATAGGATTTTTTCTTCAGTAGTTCTTCTGGAGGAATAGGTATATAAGAATTTGTTGCTGTTGTTATTTAGTAGCTCAGTCATGACCAACTCTGCCTCCCCACGGACCGCAGCATGCCAGGCTTCCCTGTCCTTCACCATCTCCCAGATTTGCTCAAACTCATGTCTATTGAATTGTTGATGCCATCCAACCATCCCATCTTCTGTCATCCCCTTCTCTTCCTGCCTTCAATCTTTCCCAATCTTTCTAATGGGTCAGCTCTTCACATCAGGTGGCCAACGTATTGAAACTTCAGCTTCAGCATCACATAAGAATAGCAAAAGAAAAGTTGGAAAGGAAAGCTAATGAGGAAGGTTGAACTTGTTTTACCAGGTAAAGATATATTGCCGAGTTACAGTAATGGTGCTTGCACAAGTATGAGTCAATAAGAGACTAGCCCTCAAAAAAGAAAGCACCCTATATTGTACAATGGCTTGAGATGCTATAAAGGAGACTTCAGAACCAAGTAAGGGACAGATTACTCAATCAGTGACATATGGAAGACATTAGACTAGGTCTTTACCTTATCCCATATGTCACACACAGTAATAAACTCTAGAGATGTCTGTATAAAACAATGTATATAGTAAATCAAACAACACAAATATTAGAAGCAAATAAAAATGACTCACAGACGAAGAAACCTTTCAGCAAGAGCAATAGAATTGGTGACATAAAGTCTTAAACACTGTATATTAAAACTATCATTTCTTAAACAAAAAAGAAAATACCATGGGACACATTGAAATGACAATGCTGGAAAAATGTCTACCACTGATGACAGGCAAAGAGGTAACATTTTTTTCTAAGAGTTTTTATAAATCTGCAAAATACAAACATGTCTATAGAAAAAAACTGGATTAAAAGACACAGGAAAGAGGAATTATAGATGTTCAACAAAAATGGGGGAAAGTTCAGCTTTCCTGATAATCTCACAAATCTAAATATCATTTTATTTTATTAGAAAATTTTATTGGAGTATAGCTGATTTATAATGTATTAGTTTCAGGTCTACAGCAAAGTGAATCAGTTATAAATATACATATATCCATTTTTTTCTAGATTCTTTTCCCATATAGGTAATCGCAGGGTAAAGCTCCCTGTGCTATACAGTAGGTCTTTATTAGTTATCTATCTTATTAAACATCATTTTAAACTTATTTAATTGCCAGCTCAGGGTGAGAGATGGTCAGGTGATGGACCCTGTCAAGTAACCTGGAAGGAATGTTTAGTATTATCACTTCCTGGGAGGTATTTGGCTATATATTTCAGAAGGCTAAAAACCTCTGGTTATTTAGCCCAAGGATTCTTCTAGAATTCTGTCATTAGAAATTAGAAAGAGATGTGGACAACACTTTTTGCACAGGGATGTTCTTTACTTTCTATTTATGATACAAAAAACTGGAACTAAGTTAAATGAAAAATTGTACTGGAGTGGTGGATTATCATACATTGAGGGTTCTGAAAAATTCTGATTTTTGAAGAACTTAATGACATGCAAATGTTCACAACATAATTTTAAAATAAAAGTATAGAATTCAAAAGTGCATCCTCGAGAACTTAGCTCTAGAATTTAGGGTAGGGTATTTCAACTGGAATCTTTACTTGCATTTTTAATACTTCCTTTTTTCTATAATAAAATGCATCACTTCCATAATAAAAGAATAGTGTATGTGGGTCTATGTATTTAAGGTAGTCATTTGATATGTTTTTTAAGACATTAATCACACTTTGGAAATTAGAAGTGGATTTTTTTATATTTCCACAAGTATTTTTCTTCTGTTTTGAAACATATACCCTTCTCTCTCTTTCCAAACTCGTTCTGCTTTCTCCAAGAAACACAGTCATATATGCAGTTCTTTACACTTATCTCGACTCCCCATTTTTTTCTTTAAGAGAGAGAGGAGTATATTTAAGTTTGGCTTTGATTTCTACAAGTTGGTTAGAAGAGTTTAAGATTTGACTTTGCTAAAAATGAAAAGATGTTAGTGACAGAACCATGCTTTGTTGCCTACGTAGCAGAAATGCTAACAACTCCATCAGATAGAAGATTTCTAAATAAACCTGTGCCTGAATTAAAGTGATATTTCCAAATGGTTAAAGAGTTAAAAGGATGTGGGAAAAACTGAAGGGAAGAATCAGGTGGTAACCTGGGATGAAGAGGAAGTACTGAATAGACACTCACATGAAGAGTTCACATCATACAGAAATCAGATAATCCTCGCTAGAGCATCTTGTAAACATATTGTGTTGATTTTTGTTAATTTCTCTAACACATAGGAAAAACTGAAAGATTTTTGGAAAATACAGAGGTAAAAATGATTGTCAATAATCCTACCATCTATTAAGTGGAATTACTTCTGATTTCTATTCTCTTTCTCTCTCTGCAGCCTCCATCCTTATTAAAGATATCTGTTTAATACTCCAAATAAAATTTTGTATCACAATTACTTTTCAGAATTAAGTCTCTGGAAAGAACTCGGGTGTTTACACCCCAGTACAAATTCCTCTCCAATCTATTCCCTGAGAGTTCCAGTGCAATGGCTGGCTCTCCTGGTGGACAGCTGCCCATACACTCAGTCTAAAGTGAAGTCTGCCTATTGACAAGACCTATGTAGGCAGATGCAACTTTCATTGCTTCTTTCTTAAATATGAAACAAAGATTTATTTAACAAGTATTTATTAAATACCCACAAGATGCTGGGCACAATTCTTGATGCAACAGTGATAAAAAAAAAAAAAAAAAAAGACCAAAATTCCTTGGTGCTTATATTCTAGTGATAGAAGAGGGGAAAAAGGTAAGGGAGTCATCCCATATTTTGGAGATTGATATGTACTATTGACAAAAAGAGTTGGGTGGTCAAATGGTGACATTTGAGACCCTAGAGAATAATAAATTTCCTATTTAAAAAGAGTGTATTAGATGCCAAGAAAGGTTAGTGAATGATTACATACCTAGACATACCTGTGTGAGACTCTGGATGTGAGATCATGAAGTTTCCAGCCAGTGGGGGCAAGACTACAGGGGTAGGAGAGTGGTCACATACAAATGGGTAGATCCAGACTGATATCAAACTTTTTAAACAATAACAGTGATGCTAAAAGAATATCTTTGAAGTATGAGGGAAATTATTTTCAATTGAGAACAGATTGTTCAACCAAACGGTCATTCCAATAATAAAACATATTCAAATATATCAGTATAATGAACATCTATGTCCTATGCACCCTTCTTAGGAATTTACTTGAAGATGTGCTCCTCAACAGATTGAGGGTATAAACTAAGAAAGGGTACTGATGGAAAAATAAGTTTAGATGTATCCAATAGAGGAAATAAAAATAAGTACTGTACTAGGGTTCCCCAGAGAAACAGAATGAACAGGATATATATATATCCTAGAGAGAGATTTATTGTGAGGTATTGGCTCATGTGGTTATGGAGACTGAGATGTCCCATGAGCTGCTGTCTGCAAGTGGGAGACCCAGGAAAGCTGGTGATGTAGTCTGAAGGCCTAAGAACCAGGAACCCTGAGAGCAGGAGAAAATCAATGCCTCAACTCAAGCCCTCAGGTTGGGGGAGGGGCAATTCAACCTTCCTCTGCATTTTTGTTCTGTTTACGAGCTCAACAAATCGACTGATGGCCACCCACATTGTGGAGGACCAACCGCCTTACTGAAGCCACCATCTCAAATGCTAATATCTTCCAGAAACACCCTCCAAGGCAAACCCAGAAATAATGTTTAATTAGATATCTGGATGTCCCATGGCCCACTCAAGTGGACAATGTGAAATTAACGATCACAAGCATGTAGCGAAAAGGAGGGAGAAGACGTACATTGTAGGCCTGCTTCAGCAGAAAGCCAATAACTGATCTATTGCTAATGTTGATCAATCAAGAAATAACAGTATAAATCAAAGAATCGTGTTAACCATCTCCATCTTCAATGTTTATGATCTTGTCATAGACAAGACAAACTGGAAACTGTAGAGCAGGATCATCCCTGGAAGTCCAGTGGTTAAGACTTGGCCGTTTGTTGCAGTGGGTGAGGGTTCAATCCCTGGTCAGGGAGCTAAGATCTGCCAAAAAACTAAAACAGAGGCAATACCGTAACAAATTCAATAAAGACTTTAAAATGGTCTACATTACCAAAAAGTCAAAAAATGCAAACTCTAAAAAACAAACAAATAAGTGAAAAAACTATAGAGCAACGCTTAACCATCCAACTAGCTGTCAATAGTGAGGTGACAGGTGAAGATGGAGGATACAGGACGGGGATGAAGCAGAATCTCTGGACGTCATCTGGTTTAAAGTTAAGAAGATCGGAGAGAATTTCCAGGTTTCTGAACTAGAAGGGAGAGAAATTACAAGAAAATTTTATAGAGAGGGTGGGGTTCAGAAAAGGAAAGAGTGCCTTAGAGAGCATTTTCCCTGCCTGCCCACCACACTGATGCAAATAGAGAAAAGATAAAACACAGACATTTTTTGCTTGTATTTTAAATTTACACAATACTGTGAAAGCTAATTTATTAACATTTCATTCCGTCAGTCAATATTTTTTATGTGCTTATTATGTCTCAGGTACTACTGAACTGATGGAACAGTGAAGATAAAAAAAATTCTCTTCCAATGAGGATAAAAGTAATCGGCTTAGTGACTCACAGGTAGAATCTGATAAGGAGAGATGGGCTTGTAGTGATTAAATTCGATAAAGTGCTACAGGTTCTGTGACAGAAATACGTTCAGCGTCCAGAAAGGACATCAAGGAAGAGGTGGTCCTTTTGGCTTGTGGTAGTTAAATTCAAGAGCTATCTGATAGAGTGAGATTTCTGCTGCCTTGAAGAGGAGTTGACCTTTGTACCTTTGAAAATACAATTATTCTCTTGTGAGGCTAGCCTGAGGAAGTAATCTTAAATAAAGAAAAAGAATTAAGCAAAATAAACAAAGCAAAGCAAACAAACAGAAATCTGTTTGAAAAGTCAACTTTGAAAACATCCCACAGCACTTCTGCAGCAACCTTAAATTAATCACTAATATAGGATAACTCTTGAGTGAATACAATTTCTTCATCATTGTATTGCAGGTAATAATGCCTATTTTAAGGATTTTACAGTAAGAATCAGAAATAGAAATAATTCTTAGCATACTCTGTGAAGATTACTGGGATGACAATGGTGGTGATGAAAATTTGTGTTTAAGTCTTTCCACTGGTACAGAATATCACGAGTGAATCCAATACTCTACACAGACAACACTCCACGCGCAGGGAATCGCAGGTGTCCAGAAAGCCGAAGCTGGCATGTGCCCTAGAGACCAGCCTCTCTTTTCCTGTTTTATTGTGGAGGAAACTGAGACATACAGAAGTTTAATTATTGCCAGAGAAATCTGCCTGAAGCCTTAGAGCATTACATTTAAGACACTGAAAAGAGATTTGTGTACCTTGAGGCTGGAGTCACTGGTGAATTTGAGAGCCCTATGCTTTCCCTAAATTATTTAAGTAATGCGTCAGCAAAGGCCTGCTTACGAATCAGATGCAGTGCACTTCAAGAGTCTTCTCTCTACTCCTGAAATGAGTTATTAGCCCAGCTGGTTGTAGCACCCTTTGTTCTAGAAGCTGAAATCAGAATAACCAAAACCCACATCTGGGGCACAAACTGCTTGGATCACAGTGATGTTTTCCTCCTTTTTAGCATTACATATTGGTGTTAGGCCATTTCCTCCTAGGTGTCTATAATGTGCTATGCACTGCAAGTGGGCTTCCCAGGTGGCACAGTGGTAAACAATCCACCTGCCGATGCAGGATACAAAAGAGCCTTGGGTTCGATCCCTGGGTCAGGAAGATCCCCTGGAGAAGGAAATGGCAACCCACTCCAGTATTCTTGCCTGGAGAATCCCATGGACAGAGGAACCTGGTGGACTACAGTCCATGGGGTTGCAAAGAGTCAGCCATGACTGAGCAACTGAGCACCCATGCATGCACTGCAATTGGTAAGAGGTTCATGGAGACATTAGTGGTGGAGCCTGGTGGGCTGTCTTTGGGGTCGCAGAGTCAGACACGACTGAAGTGACTTAGCAGCAGCAGCAGAAACTGAAGAAAGGAAAACAGTGCAAAGCCTACTGTCACCTTTTATTTTGTCATATCTGACAAAGGAGGAGGAGGAGATTAATCACCATTAATACTAATTCGGGGTCTCTGTAACTCATGGGCATGGCCGCAATCTCTTCATTAGAGTATTATTTCATAAGTATGGATTTATGGGACGCATAAGGAAGCATTTCATAAGTATGGATCTACCACACACACCTTCTCTGCCTTTCTCTCACCGTGTGTCCCTTTCAAGAGGAATTCTGCCTCTTTCATCAATGTCTCCTTCCTGCAATGAGCTAGAAATATATGCATTTACATTCTTTGAACTTAAACTTCTTCAACACTAAATGTGGGATATTAATATCTTTGTTAGTGGTTTGCTAAGATAATTCAATTAGTTAATCTAAACAGTAAAAGCTCTTGGTCAAAAATTATATATATAAATATATATATATTACACACACACACATATATATGTAATACATGTGTGTAATATATATATGTATGTATATGTGTGTGTAATAAATACTACTTACCTGCTGACCCTGCTGTCTCTCTTTCTCTGCTTCCTTCCTCCCTGCCTTGTTTTCTCTGATTTTACCCTCCTTCCTCCCCCTCTCTCCTTTCTTTCCTCCACCTTCATGCTGCACAAATACACTGATCTGCTTCCAGCATTCTACAGTGATCACAGGTCACACAAGCCATAGTCCCTTGTCCCAAGAGTCCCAAGAGTCACCTACTCTTACGGTGCTGTCTCCTCCACTTTGTGGACTAGAAAAGAAGCATCCATTTAGAGGTTTGGACCAAGATACTTTCAACTCTAAAATTCTACAGTTCTTTTTGTGGCACCAAACCATCCAGTGTTTGTGGTAGATGTGTTTCTAGAGATGGTTTGATCTAGAAAATTTTAGCTTTGCAAATTGGTCTTTAAAAAGCTTCTGATCAAAATCACTCTTTCCCTTTAAAGAAGAGAGAATTAGAGAGCTGCAAAGGTTGGGAAGGACACACATTTCCCATGGTGATTTTTCACAGTGTTCCGAAGGCAAGAAACTAAGATTGATTTATATTTCTTCATTTTCTAAAGAGAAAGATGATGCTCCATGTGCTCTTTTTACTCACAGAGGTTTTGAGGTAGAAACAATTCTTTAAAAAGATATATGTCTTGAGGACAAACCTGGAAGTTTGATATAGCAAATTGTATTTGTACCAGATTTTCCTTTATTTTAAATTCCCATCAAACTACTCAATATAGTGCTGTGATATTTAGCATTTCACTTTTCTCTTCCTCCTGTGATTTGGAGGTCCAGAGATACAAAATGAAATGAACTAAAGAGGGAGAATTTCTTGAGCTAGACAAATATTTAATTAGGCTAGTACTACGTTTCTTTGCAGCCATTTCAGGGAAAGAACATAGACTCAAATGTATCACAAAAGCCAAAGAAATATCTTGAAGGAAATGAAAGAGGGTTAAAGGAGAGAAAGATAGAGAGGGAGGAGAGAAGGGGGACAGAGAAAGAGATGCTTGAAAATGGATTCTTTGCTAATCTCGCAGCTATAAAAATCCTGAGTCATAGATATCCAAGTTTTGTTTTGGGAGATTTTCAAACTCAAATAAAATATTATTTACCTTGTCCTCACAATGGGTGGCTTCTTAATTTATTGTTGAAACGACAGTATGGGTTTAGGGCTTGGATTAGACCACGGCTTTTTTTTTTTTAATTGAAGTATAGTTGATTTACAATGTCATGCTAGTTTCAGATGTACAGCACAGTGATACAGATGATATATGTACACATACATACACATATATGTATATTCTTTTTTCAGACTCTTTCCCCATATGGGTTATTACAAAATTTGAGTAGAGTTCCCTGTGCTATACAGAAGGTCCTTGTTGGTTATCTATTTTATATTCAGTAGTGCGTGTATGTTAATCTCATCCTCCTAATTTAGGCTATTGCTGTTTAAATGATGCAGCAAATACAGAGGCAGGGAAGGATAATAAGCAAAAAGTGCTGAATAATAAGAGGAGAAAGGGGGGGCAGGTGCTGAGGACAACCCACCTCACGCTAGTCTTTCTGGGGGGTCCTTTCTCTCTCAAATTCTCCAACCCCAGAATGAGCTACACGTCCTTCCTGAAAGAAGATGGTTTGTCACATCTCTGTCCAGGCATCCATGCTATCGGAATTAGCAGTCCAGATGAATGTGTATGGAGAATGTGTCTATACATACAACAGAATATTATTTAAGCCTAAGAAAGAAAGAAATCCTCACACATGCTACAACATGAATGAAGCTTGAGGACACTGTGCTGAGAGAAATAAGGACAAATATTGTGACATTCCACTTATCTGAGGTACCTAGAGTAGTCAGACTCATCGAGACAGAAAGTATTGATAGAATGGTGGCCACCGGTGGCTGCAGGGAGGAAGAAACGTGGAGTTACTGTTTAGTGGGTACAGAGGTTCAGTGTGGGAAGACAAAGACGTTTTGGAGGTGGATGGTGGCAATGACTGTACAACAATGTGAATGTACTTAATACCATGGAACTGTAGACTTTAAAATTGTTAAAAGAGTAATTTTGGGGGGCCATGCTGTGTGGTATGTAGGATCTTAGTTCCCCAAGCAGGGATTGAACCCACACCCCTCTCCAGTGGAAGCACAGGGTCTTAATCACTGGACTACCAGGGAAGTCCCAGTAGAAAATCGTATGTGTTATGTGTGTTTTACCACCACCACTGCCAACTCCACAACGATAATAATAAAATTACCTGTCCTGGCCAGAAAGAGCAGCAATGGAGAAAATGGCTTTAGAAAAACTAAGCTGCCTTAGATGAACTAACACAGGGAAATGGAGTAATTTTTACAGTAAAGGGTTCCTGCTGTCTCAGATATTAAGTTGACTCATTCCACAAAAACTCTGTAGGTCAAATAACATCAGGAAACCAAGGCTCAGTGGTCACTATCTTGCCTATTCTTACAGTCTATTCTTCGTCATGACATAAAGAACTTGATGCCAAGCCTGTCTGTGACAAAGCCTATCTTCTCTTCTACACCATATTTTCTTTAAAGGGCCAGTTTTCACTGAGTTTGAAATACTCATAACTCCAGACAGAGGAACATCTAAGAAAAAGCAGATACTACTCAGCTGTGGGAAGAGAAAGCAGGAAGAAATGGTCCCTAAAACAAAAAAGAGAGATGGATGAGCTAGCACAGGATAAGAAAGTGAAGTGTTAGTCACTCTGTCATGTCTGACTCTTTGTGACCCCATGGACTTTAGCTCGCCAGGCTCCTCTGGCGAGGAGGCTCCTCCATAGAATTCTCCAGGCACAAATACTGGAGTGGGTAGCCATTCCCTTCTCAAGGGGATCATCCCAACCCAAGGACTGGACCCAGACCTCCCACACTGCAGGCAGATTCTTTACCATTTGAGCCACCAGGGAAGCTCAAGGATAAGAAAGTTTCTGTTAACTTCCATAGATCATTTTGGGTTTCTTTGACTTCTGAATTTGAAAGCTCAGTAGCAGATATGCCTAATTTATTCCTAAACTGGCAAAAGGTGAAGCCTTTTCTGCCAGCCTTTTCTGGACGTTCTAATGATAATGGAGCATTTGGCATTAGTTCTGAGTTTTAATAGAAAAGTGATCTAATTGAAATAAAGATAGGATAGCTCAAAACTGTGCTAAAAACTTAAGGATAAGGGCATCATCTTAATAGCATCAGCTATCTTTCTGATCATCTTCATGAAAATGAGCCAAATGTTCTAAGATAGATGAAGCCCTGGAATGAGGTTTGATTTGTCATTAGCTGCTTTCAATTGTGTCACTTTGGACTCCTCTCTTAACATTTTTGAGCTTCAGTTTCCTAACACATAAAATGGGAATAATAATGCCCACTGTATAAGATTATTGAAGAACTGAATTACATTAAAGAAGAAGGTGTATATTAGAGTGCCTGGCATGGCACACTTTAATTTAATATGAAGTTGTTGGTAATACACTACAAAAAAGATGCTTTTTTATTTTTGGCCACCTCATCATTTTGGCACACAGGTTTTCTCTAGTTGGCATGAGGGTTCTAATGGGCACAGGCTTAGTTGCCCCGTGGCATGTGGAGAGATCTTAGTTCCCTGACCAGGGGTTGAATGCACACCCTCTGCACTGCAAAGCAAATTCTTAACCACTGGACCACTAGGGAAGTCCCAAGATGCTTTATTTTTCATGTAACTGGTTTCCTGTGAAACAACAAGGGCAAGCAAGTTCAGGGCTATCTAGATCTCAAATAAAGTTACTGATAAGGAAGGGAAATGTTGAATAAAAAAAAAAAAATCTTTCCATGTTTTGGAGTGAAAAGGTAACAGGAATAATATTAATACTAGATGGAGAACCAGTGAATGAAATAAGATGGTGCCCTTGTCGTCAAAGCACACTTCAGGCTTTTTTTTTTTTAATCTCCCTACCTCACATCTTTAGGAAAACTAATGGATCTTAGCTAGTCATATTTATAAGAGAAATAGTTCATAGTACCAATATTTTATTTACTAGCATTCTGCACACATAAAACGGGAAATAATTCACTTGGCTGAAGCCAGCAGGTAGGTGGCCAGATTTAGAACACATCTGCTGAAAGTGAGATTAATAATTAAAGTTTTTAAGCTACAGTTATTGCCTTCAATGGTGTGAAAATTCTCTGAGTAACTGGTCTTTATGGTCTCTCATCAGTTGCTTGTCAGTAAATAAGGGTGGTTTAAAAAACTAGTTTTGAACTCCTGGTCAGAGCTCATCCATCAGTGTCACTTGGCTGGAGTGAGCTGAGGAGTGGAAAAGTTGATGCCTTTTTTCTTTCTATTAAAATGTTCTATATTGGTGTTCCTAACTGGTACGTGACCATTAAAATGGGAAGAATCACAGATTCTGCCCAGTACTGACAGGCAGTGTCCCAAATCACTAATTATCCATCCTATTTCATGGAGTTGGAATCACGGTTGGGTAGCAAAATTATACGAAACTTGCAGAGATAGGAGAGGATGGATGTCTAGATCCATAAATGCATAGCCATTTGCATGCTTACAATCATAGAAATCATGAACTGAAAATAGGCCTTATTTTGTTGGCCTCCTGGGAAAAAAAAGTAATGCTGCAGAGTATTGAAATTGTGAGGCAAAGCCAGCATTTTTAAGAAAGAGAAAGCAGCTAACAGCCCTGTTTATCAATACAAAAGTTTAGACACTTTGGACCTGTGTTAGAAAGTACATTAACATTCCTAAAAGATAAAGCAGCAGAATATTTTTTCTCCTTCTTCAATGAACATTTAGTATTGGTGCCAGTTATGGGGAGGACTATAGAAGAGGCAAATGTCTGTCACTATGGAATATTGGTTTGCAATTTGTTTGTTGGTAACACAGCACTGACTATGTCTTACGAAATGTCTACTTGCTTCCAGTTTTGACTTTCATACTTCCATACTCTAGGAGTCGTACGGAGGGAACAAAACAAGCAAGAAGTCAAAAAAACTGCGGGCATTTTTTTCCTGACACCTAATTTTAACAAGTCAAAGTGTTCCTGACAAAACCAGCCCCTCTCTTTTCCTCTCACTCTCTAACTGCTTCAGTCCGGAGGCTGATGGTAACAGTTCAGGACCTGAGTGGAGTGTGACATCTTAATTTGATCATCAAGTCATTTGGAATCTGCTCTCGGCCAAAATTCTAGTGATAATTTGGCTTGTGTTTAAAAGCCACTAAATAAGGAAATAATTTTGTCTACTTCTTATCCTCCCCCTTCGATTAAGTGGCTACTCAACCAGTGGTTTGCTCATCTGTTCAATTCTAAGACCCAAGAGCTACACCTTAACTCCACCTCTGTGAGATCTCCCCTTCCCTTTCTAGTTTATTTTACATTTAAACAGACTTCAGCAACACCCTTTTTAGTCTCTGAGGGAATTTGTGCTTTTAACTTGATGCCAAATGATGAAACTTAATGTCACCAGCTTTTTTTCTTTTTAATGTTAACTGCTCATTTCTTATTGTAGTTTGATATTGTTATTCAACTACTGTAAATAAATGCTAATTAACAAAATGTCAGTTGACTTTCAAAGCAGCTGCAGATGGCTTTTACTTTTCAAAAAACAGTTTCATCTTTATCAGCAACAGATGAAAACCCACCATATCTGACAACACAGTGATCCATTATGGTTCCAACATATGCATTTAAAATGAGGCTCAATACAATGTCTACTGAATGATATATTTTAATTGGTTTAATAATGACTAATGGGATTGTAATAAATGAGCCTCACTGGATGGATTCTAAATATAGTTAAAAGACATTTTTTAAAAAAGAGTCACAAAAGAAATGAAAGAATAGCAATGGGTATATGAACAGATTTACATAGAATTGCCTCATATTTTCCTCCTTTTGAGGTATTCTGTAATGAATGTATAGGCTCAAAAAGCAAAGGACCAAGAAGTTATCAGGGCCAAGTACATTTTTGCAGAACAAATAAGGAAACCCCGTCTCTAGACATTAAGAAGAACCTCATTAAATTAGAGAAATTTGGAAGTTAGCAGAGATTAACCTAAAGCTTGAAAACAAAGATTAGAGAATTATGACTGCCCTGACGTTGAACTCGAAGCCTACACCTCAGGAAACAAGTGATTCAGTCTCTTACTTGAAGGTCTGGGCGTATTCGGAGGCATGAACCAAGTAGGTTTCAGTTCAGTTCAGTTCAGTCGCTCAGTTGTGTCTGACTCTTTATGACCCCATGAATCGCAGCACGCCAGGCCTCCCTGTCCATCACCAACTCCCGGAGTTCACTCAGACTCATGTCCATCGAGTCAGTGATGCCATCCAGCCATCTCATCCTCTGTCGTCCCCTTCTCCTCCTGCCCCCAATCCCTCCCAGCATCAGTCTTTTCCAATGAGTCAACTCTTCGCATGAGGTGGCCAAAGTACTGGAGTTTCAGCTTTAGCATCATTCCTTCCAAAGAAATCCCAGGGCTGATCTCCTTCAGAATGGACTGGTTGGATCTCCTTGCAGTCCAAGGGCTGTCT
>NW_011494894.1:6655475-6661798 GCF_000754665.1 Bison bison bison
CCCATGAACAGAGGAGTCTGGCAGGCTGCAGTCCAAGGGGTCACAGAGAGTTGGACATGACTTGGGGACTGAACATGCACACACTATATGTCAACTTTGAGCTAAGGATTAAGGATGGAAGGGTGTTCTGATATCTATTACTGTATAACAAACTAGCCCTAAGCTTAATGTCTTCAATGACAACATTGTGTTATATCTCATAATGTTGTGGCTCAGGCATTTGGGCAGGGATTAGTTGGGTGATTCTTCTGGTATTAAACTGACAGCTGGGTTACTCTGGAGGGTTCAGGTTGGTTCTACATGCCTGGAGCCTTGATGGGGGCAGCTGGAAGTCCGTGCTCAATGAGGCTTCCCTGTCTCTCCATATTGCTGCAGGGTCTCCCACAGTGTCTCTGGGGTAAAAATTAACCAGTCTAGAAGGTGGTGGAGCCAGGACTTAAACCTGAGTTGGGTGAGGCCAGAAACTAATACTCTATACTTGCAATGGGGTACAATATTTTCAGATTAAGGCTTCTCTGGCATCATTTCCTGGGCATGCGTACAATCCTAAGATCTTCTTCATGAGGGAATCATATCATCGGAGTTAGGAAGCCTGAGTTCTGGATTCACCTCAGTCAGTTCCCAGACACAAGATCCTGCACACACCACTTCCCTTCTCAGACTTTCTTATATTCCTTGATGAAATAAAGGCACCATCTTCCTCCCTCTGTTTCTCAAGTTCACTCCGAGGACAGCATTTGTAGCAGAGATACCACAGGGAGTCAGCCAGGAGACCCCCATGTCTGGTCCTAGCTTATCTCACTCACTTTGTGCCATTGGACAGCTCTTTCTCCGTTTCTAGAGCACAGGCTTCATGAATGGTATCTACCTGTCCTTTCAACTCAGATTTCAAGGAGAAGACTGGCAAAAATACCATGATTAGGATAACAGGGATGGAATGTGTCTCTGTGAAAGGTTCAGTTCAGTTCAGTCGCTCAGTCATGTCCTACTGTTTGCGATCCCATGAATCACAGCACGCCAGGCCTCCCTGTCCATCACCATCTCCCGGAGTTCACTCAAACCCATGTCCATCGAGTCGGTGATGCCATCCAGCCATCTCATCCTCTGTCGTCCCCTTCTCTTCCTGCCCCCAATCCCTCCCAGCATCAGAGTCTTTTCCAATGAGTCAACTCTTCGCATGAGGTGGCCAAAGTACTGGAGTTTCAGCTTTAGCATCATTCCTTCCAAAGAAATCCCAGGGCTGATCTCCTTTAGAATGGACTGGTTGGATCTCCTTGCAGTCCAAGAGACTCTCAAGAGTAGGCTTAGCCCTAAAGTAAGTAATGTAAGTAAGTAAAGTAAAGTAAGTTAAGTAATGAGGCCATAAGACATTTAAGTGGTGTTGGAAGAAGATTCTAATATATCTGAAAAGGGATCTAGAGCCTAATTTTCTTGTACCTGATATAAGCAGAAAGATGAAACAGAGAGAGAAAAATTTTATGTTTCTATTACAGGAAGCTTATCCTATGGAGTAACTCACAGCTGATCAAGTCTCCTGTTGAAAAGACCTAGAAAACCCATATAAAAACACAAAGTACACATTTTTTTATAAGACATCAAAAGCAACCAAAATATCCAGGACTTGAGAAGTCAAGATCCCAGAAGGAGAGAAATTATTAAGTAAATCCAATATTTTCTGAGCTTCCCTGGTAGCTCAGCTGGTAAAGAATCCACCTGCAATGCAGGAGACCTGGGTTTGATCACTGGGTCAGGAAGGTCCCCCGGAGAAGGAAATGGCAACCCACTCCTGTATTCTTGCCTGGAAAGTCCCATGGGTGGAGAAGCCTGGTGGGCTACACTCCATGGGGTTGCAGAGTCAGGCACGACTGAGCTACTAACATGCACAATATTCTCTGGCCACATTCAGGGAATCTACCAATTTGGGGCATAGAAGGAAAAGCTGAGAATTGGGCAGAAGGTAGATACTAAGAGGCAGAGAATCCATCAGAGCTTCCAGCAGCATCACACAGACAAAAATTGGAGTTCGGGACTGCCTAGGAAGATGGGACCTGAGGCCAAGATCTCCTGAGATAAGAGAGATGTAAAGGGTACTCTGGTGTTCATCTAGAGGCATTTGTTAAATTCTTAAGTGGTACCGGCAAGAGACTAAAAAGTCAAGAGGCAGGTTAAAAGCAAAACGGAGTTTGGAGCAGTTTTGGGAGGGTGAGAAGATAAAACCTGGAGGTCAAGGTCTGCTTGGGCAGACTTCCTGTGTTCCAGAACCAGGCTCATTTGCCTGGCGTGCTGCACAACAATTGCTGAGAGGCTGAGGTTTGCAGCAGAGAAAAGGTTTATTCACGCGGCATCCCAGTGAGGAGACAGGAGAACCAACCTTGAATCTATCTCTCGGTCGGTGAGGGGCTTGGGATATTTCTGGGATAAAGAAGCAGGGTGGTCTGAGGCATGGCAGGGAAAGGTGATTGGAGGTGAGAGAAAGATGAGGCAATCATTCCGTGCAGACATAGCTAAGATACATGCTTCTTCGTGGGATGCATATTCAGAAAATGGTAGCGTTAGCATGTCTTGAGGATGGAGTTTTGGGCCCTCAACACCAAAAGGTCATGAATCAGACACTCACACATGCCCACGTGGTAGGTTGGTGGTTCCAGCCAGTTTTATAGGCTGGAGCTTGACCTGGACACTGCTGACTCCAAGTTCTTGAAAAATAACAGGCAAACATCTTATTGTTTACACTATATGACACTTGGAGGATATGTTTTTTGCAAAAACAACTGCAGTGAGCTTGATCATTGAAGGCAGGTTACAGTTTGTTATTTATTAATAACAACTTAATTATTGTTAATAGTTTAATCGATCCAACTGATGACTACCATTGGTTTCACTAGTAAATACCCCAGATTCTCAGTTTACATGCCAGAGGTATATAAAGACTTATAGAGACAACAAGCTGTGTGAATCAGCCCAGTTTCTTGTTTACTATGGCTGTCTGCCAAAGGATAGGATAAATCACTTTTGGAGAAAGATAACATCATCCTAAAATCTGCAATTTTTCATAAACAACATTGTATGGTCAATAAAATATTACTAGGACTGCAAAGAGATCCAACCAGTCCATCCTAAAGGAGATCAGTCCTGGGTGTTCATTGGAAGGACTGATGCTGAAGCTGAAACTCCCATACTTTGGCCACCTCATGCGAAGAGTTGACTCATTGGAAAAGACCCTGATGCTGGGAGGGATTGGGGGCAGAGGAGAAGGGGACGACAGAGGATAAGATGGCTGGATGGCATCACTGACTCAATGGACATGAGTTTGGTGAACTCCGGGAGTTGGTGATGGACAGGGAGGCCTGGTGTGCTGTGATTCATGGGGTCGCAAAAAGTCGGACACCACTGAGCGACTGAACTGAACTGAGCCATACAAAGGAACAGAATGCTAAACAAAATCTCATAATTGAAATAGATCCATAGTTAATGTAGATATCAGGATGATGAGACATGTATTTTTTTTTAAACCTGATTAATATATTAATCAGGCTCCTCTATCCATGGAATTCTCCAGGCAGGAATACTGAAATGGGTTGCCATTCCCTTCTCCAGGGGATCTTCCTGACACAGGGGTCCAACCCGGGTCTCCTGTATTGTAGACAGATTCTTTACCATCTGAGCCACCAGTGAAGCCCCTAAATTATCAAGATTATGAGACATGGATTTTTTTAAAAACTTGAGTAATATATTTGAGAAAAATAGATGTCAAAGGAAGAATTTCACTAGAGGACTAAAGTCTATAAAAACATCAAATGGAATGTCTACAACTGAAAAAAGTAGTAACTGAAATTAGGATGAAAATAGAAGAGTTAATCACATTTAAATATGAAAATTCTGAAAGAGATGGGAATACCAGACCACCTGACCTGCCTCTTGAGAAACCTGTATGCAGGTCAGGAAGCAACAGTCAGAACTGGACATGGAACAACAGACTGGTTCCAAATAGGAAAAGGAGTACGTCAAGGCTGTATATTGTCAGCCTGCTTATTTAACTTCTATGCAGAGTACATCATGAGAAACACTGGGCTAGAGGAAGCACAAGCTGGAATCAAGATTGCCAGGAGAAATATCAATAACCTCAGGTATGCAGATGACACCACCCTATGGCAGAAAGTGAAGAAGAACTAAAGAGCCTCGTGATGAAAGTGAAAGAGGAGAATGAAAAAGTTGGCTTAAAGCTCAACATTCAGAAAACGAAGATCATGGCATCTGGTCCCATCACTTCATGGCAAATAGATGGAGAAACAGCAGAAACAGTGGCTGACTTTATTTTTCTGGGCTCCAAAATCACTGCAGATAGTGACTGCAGCCATGAAATTAAAAGACTCTTACTCCTTGGAAGGAAAGTGATGACCAAACTAGACAGCATATTAAAAAGCAGAGACATTACTTTGTCAACAAAGGTCCGTCTAGTCAAGGCTATAGTTTTCCAGTGGTCATGTATGGATGTGAGAGTTGAACTATAAAGAAAGCTGAGTGCTGAAGAATTGATGCTTTTGAACTGTGGTGTTGGAGAAGACTCTTGAGAGTCCCTTGGACTGCAAGGAGATCCAGCCAGTCCATCCTAAAGGAGATCAGTCCTGGGTGTTCATTGGAAGGACTGATGTTGACGCTGAAACTCCAATACTTTGGCCACCTGATGCAAAGAGCTGACTCATTGGAAAAGACTTTGATGCTGGGAAAGATTGAGGGCAGGAGGAGAAGGGGACGACAGAGGACAAGATGTTTGGATGGCATCACCGACTCAATGGATATGGGTTTGGGTGGGCTCCAGGAGTTGGTGATGGACAGGGAGGCCTGGCATGCTGCTGTTCATGGGGTCGCAAAGAGTCAGACATGACTGAGCGACTGAACTGAACTGAACTGAACTGAACACGAGAAAGAGTACTTGTTAACTGGATGATAAATCAGTAATTATCAGATGATTTAGTATTTAATCAGATGATAAAGTATTCAGATTGAAGGAGAACAAAAGGTTGAAGAATGCACAAAGTCACATAAGAGATACATAGAACATGGAGAAAAGATTCAATGTACATAAAGTTGGAGTCACAGAAGAAATGAAAGAGATGACAGTGCAGAAGCAATATATGAAAAAAATAAGAGCTAAGGTTTCCCTCTCCTCCAAAACTGATGAAATATATCAAAGAAGTGCTACAAACTCCAAGCTGGATAAGAACAAAAGAAGTCACAATCGATTAGGCTTGTGATTGTAAAATTTCTGCAAACGAAAGTCTTAAGAGCATCCAGAAAAAACTGACTCATTACCTTCAAAGAAGCATCAATCAGACTGATAGTTATTTTCTCAAAAGAGAAATAAAAGCCAGAATACAATGCAATGTGCCTCCAAAGTGCAAAAGAAAAAACAAAGATATCAACCAGGAATTGATTACCCAGTGAAAATACTTTTCAAATGTGAAAGTGAAATAAGTGTTTTCCTAGACAAATAAAAACATGGAATTTACCACCAGAAGACCGACACTAAGAGAAATGCTAAAGGGAACTCTTTGGACAGCAGGAAAGTTATCCCAGAAATCCCCAAAGGAATGAGGACCAATAGAAAGAGTAGACAATAAATACAATGCATATTGTTAGTTTAGTGGGGCTTAAAATTCATGAAAACTATAACACAAAATTAGTGTAGGGATATTGTTTGGACTATCATCTGTTGAAATGAAGTGAAGTGAAGTAGCTCAGTCGTGTCCAACTCTTGGCGACCCCATGGACTGTAGCCTATCAGGTTTCTCCATCCATGGGATTTTCCAGGCAAGAATACTGGAACGGGTTGCCATTTCCTTCTCCAGGGGATCTTTCCTACCCGGGGATCAAACCCAGGTCTCCCACATTGCAGGTAGATGCTTTACCCTCTGAGCCACCAGGGAAGCCATAATCTGTTATTGGAAGCCAAAAAAACCTCAGTCTTATTGATTTGGCCGAGACTTTGTGACCCCTGTGAAGTCATCTGGGCAGAGTGCAGTCACAGTAAAGTTAGTTACAAAAGGAGTCAAGGTATCTTTGGAGCATCAGGCTAAGGGCAGTGTCAAGAGCTGTTTGACTACAAGATTCCAAAGCCCTCTCTCTTGGCCATGGGAATACCAGTAGATCTAATACTCTCATTGATAGAATTTTAAATAATTTTCAGTTCAATTCAGTTCAGTTCAGTCGCTCAGTCGTGTCCGACTCTTTGTGACCCCATAAATTGTAGCACTCCAGGCCTCCCTGTCCATCACCAACTCCCGGAGTTCACCCAGACTCACATCCATCAAGTCAGTGATGCC
>NW_011494894.1:6661898-6662034 GCF_000754665.1 Bison bison bison
TCAACATTCAGAAAACGAAGATCATGGCATCTGGTCCCATCACTTCATGGCAAATAGATGGAGAAACAGCAGAAACAGTGGCTGACTTTATTTTTCTGGGCTCCAAAATCACTGCAGATAGTGACTGCAGCCATGA
>NW_011494894.1:6662134-6684093 GCF_000754665.1 Bison bison bison
ATAAATTGTAGCACTCCAGGCCTCCCTGTCCATCACCAACTCCCGGAGTTCACCCAGACTCACATCCATCAAGTCAGTGATGCCATCCAGCCATCTCATCCTCTGTCGTTCCCTTCTCCTCCTGCCCCCAATCCCTCCCAGCATCAGAGTCTTTTCCAATGAGTCAACTCTTTGCATCAGGTGGCCAAAGTACTGGAGTTTCAGCTTTAGCATCATTCCTTCCAAAGAAATCCCAGGGCTGATCTCCTTCAGAATGGACTGGTTGGATCTCCTTGCAGTCCAAGGGACTCTCAAGAGTCTTCTCCAACACCACAGTTCAAAGGCATCAATTCTTCGGCACTCAGCCTTCTTCACAGTCCAACTCTCACATCCATACATGACCACAGGAAAAACCATAGCCTTGACTAGACGAACCTTTGTTGGCAAAGTAATATCTCTGCTTTTGAATATGCTATCTAGATTGGTCATAACTTTCCTTCCAAGGAGTAAGCGTCTTTTAATTTCATGGAAGAAATACTTTATTAACATTTCTTTCATTGCTTTTTCCTCAATTCCCAACTTTTAAATGTTTGGTTATTAAATATAAGTGGACTTCCCAGGTGGCTCAGTGGTAAAGAATCTGCCTGCCAATGCAGGAGCCACAGGAGATGTAGGTTCGATCCCTGGGTCAGGAAGATCCCCTGGAGGAAGAAATGGCAACCCAATCCAGTATTCTTGCCTAGGAAATCCCATGGACAGGGGAGACTGATGGGTCGCAAAGAGTCAGACACAACTGAGCATGCACACTATTAGACATAAGGGCCCTCTGATGAGAAGCAGGCTGTTCTTTTTTCATTTCATTATTTAGAACAAATTAAAACTAAAGGTAAGAACTTGAATTCCATTGTGGTAGATCAAGTGAATTTGCTCACAAGACCAAAATTCCTAGATAGGACAAAAGGATCAATGTCTTGGTGACCTGACAGAGACTTTGTTGTTAAGGGGCAGAATGGGGCTCCAAAGCTGGATTGAAAATTATCAGCTTAAGGTGGCAAGAGAAGAAGGTAAGTTTTTCTCTCTCCCTTAGTGATATAAATACATATAACAACAAAGTTGGTGCCATACTGGAAAGCTAGTGGGACTTCTGATCCAAAGAAATCAACATCACTTTTGAACACTTGCTAATTGTGGGATATTGGGGTACCTCTCCTTCAAATATGAGGCTATTAACATCTGATTTTCTTTCTTAGTATGTCTAATCCACTATTAAAAACTTCTATTAAGTGTCACTTCTCTCTCCCTTTTTAGATGTTCAATTGGTTTTTTAAAGAAAAATGTACCCTGTCATTTTTATAGTTTTCGGCTATCAAGCCTGCTCTTTTTTTTTTCCCTTTAAGAATAGTGAATACTCTTGCTCTCTAAACTGTCTCTGGTAACTCATAGCTGGAGTATCGGCAAGTCTATTTTTAGTTGATGTGCTGACGCTTTAACTATTAGCTAGTTTTCTTGACATATGCTAGATCCTGGTACTTGGAAAATTGTTGGAGTAATTTGAGGCCTAGGATAAATTATATGTGTCTTCTTCCAGATATAATTTACATTTGCTTTGGAAAGATGGCTGGAGGAACTATCACCTTAAACTAAGTTCACGGCTTCAGGGTCTTTGATCTACCTGGGGATGCGAAATCTGTTAATTTTCAGGAAGGGTGCTTCACTTCTGGGTCTCTTACCCCAGGGATTATTCCTTTGAGGTTCGTGTTTACTGTAGAGGTGATTTCTCAGTAGATTTTCTAGCTTTATGGGACCTAGGCTTTGATTTCTGTCCTGATCATCTGATAAAGTCACCAAAAGGAAAGTTCAACGTTGCCAGGATCAGCAAATATTACTAGGGCAAAAGTGGCTTTCGCATTAGTTTAATATTTTGTCTCCATTTAGGCCTGGTAGCTGCTTCCTACCTTGTTAGCTCTTGGATGCTTTTAGATTGATGTTTTTTGTATTATAGTCAGCATTTCCATAGTTTTTTCCATAGGATAATTGATTTAGCTAAT
Source organism: Bison bison bison (assembly GCF_000754665.1). Lineage (NCBI taxonomy): Eukaryota > Metazoa > Chordata > Mammalia > Artiodactyla > Bovidae > Bison > Bison bison. The sequence goes on from NW_011494894.1 coordinate 6,664,162, forward strand.
CTACCTGCTAGGCCCAGAAACCAGAAGTCCAAGACAATAACCAATCTGCATTACAATGATACTACTAATATCTCATGATGATACTACTAATATCTCACAGAAACTGCATTTCAAGTAGATAATATGTACTTTCTAAGCTGAAAGCAGCTGCTAAATTGTCAGTTATTATTATCGTTAGAAAGTAGGAGGAAGAAATCCAGTTTTCTGTCGTGTGCTGGCTACCGTCTCATGTGCGGATGTGTTATCCCCTCAGAATGGTTTTGATTTTGCAAGCTCCCACTCATTGTTTAGCCAAAGAAGAAAATATATTAGGGCCTCATTATGAAGCAGAGGTTGGTGAACTATGACCTAGGAGCTAAATCTGGTCTGTGGTTTGTTTTTATACAAGTTTTATTGCAACACAGACACATTCATTCATTCATGTATTGGGTATCTCTGCTTCTGTATTAACAAGGACAGAGTGGAACAGCCCGAAACAGAACCTGCGTAGCCCATGGAGCATACAATATTTACTCTCTGGCCCTCTATATGGAAAAAGTCTGCCAACTCCTGCCATGAAGTATTAGTCCACCAGTCTTGCCTGACTAGTTTATGAGCTGGGAACAAGTAGATTATTATCTACTTGCATTATTATCATGCAATTTTTAAATACTGGAAGCTTGGGCTTGGTATGATAGACTCCTCAGTCACATTGAAAAATTTAAATAGGAAGTGGCAATAATAAGCAAAAGATGAATATCTTCAAGTAGCAACACAGTCATTAAACCATCACTCTTAAACAATTCAGACAAACTTTTCTTTTTCCAGTACAGATATTAGTTCTCTTTGTTTCTGCTTTTTTAGAGAATGTTTCATTTATAAAGTAAAGCTCTTCATTTTTTCATTAACTTGTGCTTCTTGGCTTAATGTGACAGAGAGAAGGCTTAGAGTGAAAATTCACAAGCAGCAAAGTAAGACGAGTCCAGTCACCAATCATTTGCCATGAAGTGGAATTTAGCCAAAACGCGACTCTCTCCCTCACCTCTGGACTAGCAGGGTTTGTGGGGCAGAGTGAGACAGGAGGAGTTTATGCCAAACAGCAGTATACTTTCTGGATAATTCTGAGATTTCTTCTTCTCAGGAGTAATGATAGAGACCTTAGCACAAAAATCAAAGAAAAAGAAACTGTAAGAGGAAGTTATGTTCAAAGCTCAGTACATGTCTTTTTTGTTCAGCACCAGCTCTAATTAACAAATCCCCTGTTTCTGTGTATGATGTCAATTAAACTACTGTTTTGGCTCCCAACTGCGCACACGGCTTTCTATACACAAACTGTGGTGATGCCATTCATGCTATCTGTTAGGACTGCATCAGTGTCTCTATGTAGAATTTTGGTTCAACAACAAAATACCACTGAGTCTACAAGGTGATCAGGTTGAAATGCATCTTTCTGAGATGAGTCAGGAGTCGTGAAAAGCGCACTAAATCCTGTGGTGAAAGTGTGTTGCTAAATTAGAAACAAGGAGCACAGTAATTTCCCCTGACCCGGAGCCTTGCTGGACAGATGCCGTCCATGATGTGGAGGACAGCAATATAATAAGCACGGGATCCTGGAGTGAGGCATAAAGAAATAATGAAATCATTTCTTTATAGAGGATCAGATGCCTTACATGCATGCCACTTTGCTTATTAATCCATCTGAAATTCCCTGGGGATTTGGAGCTGGCTCTTTTCCTGCTGATGAATCTATAACTCGGTGACAATTAACTGTAATGACTTGGAGAAAGACCCTTCTAAATCACTGCTGGGTCCTGGGCTGCCAAAAGCTGCCTGCACCTGGGTGGCTGGCTAACAGCACCCCCATTTTATTCCGTTTTTCATGTGGAATCTACTGTTCTCTGTGGCTTTGCCAGGGAGCCAAGACAGCTCTAAATCCCCTTCTGTGATGTGGCGTGGTCAGAAAGGAGAAGCCGCAGCCATGGAAGGGAGATACATGGGAAAAGCTAAGATGCTTTCTTCTCTAAGACCAGGACACAAAAAGCCCCTCTGTTCCCGACCACCTGGGCTCACCACGCTGGTTATGTGGGAATCCGAGGGTTGACCAGACAGTCAGAGGACCCAGGAGTGTCAGAGAAGGGAGTTCCTCTGTGGCCAGTTCCCGGTGGCCTGGTGGGAACTGCGTGAGGCCGCTGGTAATTTTCCGGGCTCTCAGCGAGCTCAGCGGTGCCCCTCACACAGGCACAATGGCCACGTGGCCAGGGAGCCAGATGGGCTCTATTCTAGGCATGGGCAGGAAAGGGACGACCCTGGAGTCTGGATTGGCTTAGCCCCCTTACCCTTGCTGCTGGCCCTCTGTCTTCCAGCACCGGATTTACCTTACAGCGGTCCCCAAAGGGAGGGCGCATCCCAGCTGGGTCCCCTGGAAGCTGTAGATTTGCTGATTTGCACCTTTCTTGTGCATGTTTTTATGTGGGCTGGGAAAACAGATGGCTCCATCCAAGTTGCTGAAAACCCAGCTGGTTATTGCTGCACTAGAATGACCTGAGTTTGGGGAGCCGAGTTTTCCCTGCCAGGGCCTTGGGCAAGTTAGGAAATGTGTCAGTCTTTGAACCTGAGCATAGACGGATGAGGCCTGAATTGCTGCAGCCCACCCTCTCCTGTGTGCTGTGGGGGATACAGGCGCAGTGACACAAGGCACGATACATAATACCTGGCACCCCTGCTCCCTCACCTCTTCTTTTTTTTTAATTAAGCAGGTTAAAAATTATTTCAAACAAACCAATAACAGAGTCATTCTTTATTCTCTTCCACTTTTTAAACCAAACCTGCACCCCCACCCTCCATTCTAAGTAATGATAAAATAGACTTTCACAGAGAAGTTTCAGAAATCTTTTCAAGCCAACATTTATTGAGCACCTATTTTATTTCAACTAGATGCTGGAAATACAACGTTGACTAATATATGGCTTTTTTGATCAGAGAGCTCCTAGCCCATCTGGAAGAGATACATGTAAAAAGAAGGTATCTGGCTAATAAGAAACTGCTGTATGACTCGGGAACTCAAACAGGGGCTTGGTAATAACCTAGAAGGGTGGGTTGGGGAGGGAAGTGGGAGGTATGTTCAAGTGGGAGGGGACATGGGATTCTTGTTGCTGTTTGGTAGAAAGCAATACAATACTGTACAGCAATTATCCTTCAATTAAGAATAAATAAAATTTTTTAAAAAATGAATGAGTGGAGAAGAAGAAGGTTATCTATAAAAAAGAAGAAGAAGATGTAAGTGCTGTGATAGAGGTGGGTAGCCTGAAAGTGAAAGTCGCTCAGTCTTGTCCGACTCTTTGGGACCCTCATGGCCTTTACAGTCCATGGAATTCTCCAGGCCAGAATGTTGGAGTGGGTAGCCTTTCGCTTCTCCAGGGGATCTTCCCAACCCAGGGATCGAACTCAGGTCTCCCGCATTGTGGGCGGATTCTTTACCAGCTGAGCCATGAGGAAAACCCACGAGGGTACAGAGTGGCATGGAAATATAAACAGGGACAGATTCTGTTCCTTGAAAACAGTGGGAACATGGTTTTCTTAGGGTATATGCCCAGTACGGGGATTGCTGGATCATATGATAACTCTATTCTTAGTCTTTTAAGGAATCTCCCTACCGTTCTCTATAGGAGCTGTACCAGTTTACATTCCCACCAATAGTGCAAGACAGTTGGCTTTTTCCCATGACCTCTCCAGCATTTGTTGTTTGTAGATTTTTTTTGATGATGGCCATTCTGACCTGTGTGAGGTGATACCTTGCTGTGGTTTTGATTTGCATTTCTTTAACAATTAGAGGTGTTGAGCATCTTTTCATGTGTTTGTTGGCGTCTGTGTGTATACACATTAACTGATTCACTTTGTTGTACAACAGAAACTAACACAACATTGTAAAGTGATTATACTTCAGTGGAAAAAAAAAAAAAAGAATAGCGAGACCCAGCTCTGGAGTGGTGATACTTGAAGGAACGTAAGACTTTGTCTGGGGCAGAGGTGGGAAGGACAGTCCCAGGTGTGAAATATGGAGGCCTGTGTAGGACGCAGGTGGCTGCTCCACAGGGTCTTGTCCCTTTGGCTCTCCCTTCCCGACCTCCACTTATTGTGTTTACCTCTGCTCACATGACTCTGGAGACGTCACCCCCATCCCCAGCTCATTGGTAGATCCCAATGAGTCTAAGATAATCCCATTCCTGTGAAGGCTGGATTTAGAAATAGGTCATGATAAATTCTGGTCATTGAGACAGGAAGTCTCCTGTGAAATATCCAGGAAATTTCCTCCTCCTTAAGAAAACAATACAAGAGGAAAGGTTCCCTTTTCTCCCACAGATGTTGCCACGTCTCCTCTAATCCAAGGGAAGGTATTCATCAGGGAAGAGATACGGTTTGATTGTGGGGTTAAGTGTAGCCAAAGCAGGAAGCATCACTGGGAGGTGGCCGGAAACGTCTGTTGAAGGACCTTGGATGCCTCAGAGGTGCTGCTTCCCAAAGTAGGTGATGGGGTCATTCCTGCAGTCATGGCCATGGCCCGACAACGAAGCGTATTGACTCAAGGTGACCTTTGGCTGGGGTCTAGAAGACAGTGCAGGCAGGTGAGGTGGTTCAGCTCTAAAAACAGAGCTGGCTCCTTTTTAGCAAAGATAGTGCCAAAAACATACCCTCTGTAGAAACCCTTGCACTTGACACTTGGCTTTTCAGCCACTTTCTTTCTAATCCCTCACCACTAAAATGATATGTGCAAGGTGCTAAGTAGAGCATCACAAACATGGCGAGTGCTCAGTACATGTTAGTTCCCAGCATGATCACAGATAGCAAAAGATGTTTTCTGGATGCCAAGGATAGCGGAATAAACTATAAATATAATCCCGGGTGGGGGGATGTGTTTTCCCCTCTGCCAGTTGGGAGGTTGGTTCGCGTTGCTGTATTGTTACTTCATTTATGACATCTTCTTCTGCAAGTTTTTCCTCTTACTGTTGGGTGCACTGCAATGGTGATGCCGGCAAGGTCCTGGCTGCAGGCTGCATCTGGGCTTATGAGTCCAGATCCTCAAATTTAGGTTGCTGATCCCACAAGTGCAAACTTCTTGGCTCCAAGTCTGGGTCTCTCTGCTTTCAGTTAGACAGGAAACCAAGGCTGGGCAAACCTCCAAGGTTTCAGATAGGCCTTCTGTTCAGATAAGCTTCCAAGGATGTTTCTGCTTGGGAACAGTAACGGCTCAAGTTCTTTCCTGGGTTTTAACTTGCTCCTCTATGACATACCAACAGATTTAGAACTGACGTTATAATTGGAGTCAAAATGCCCACATGTGACTTGAATTAAACAGACCTCCATGGATCAGAGATGCAAGGCTAACTAATCTCAGGGTGTTAAGCTGAAATTTTCTGAGAGGCACCGAGCAATCTACCCTTGGAAAGATAAGTCTTTGGCCTGTGTGCTTATTTTTAACTGAGTTCAATTTCTGTTGGGCTACAGAACGGTGTACTCATGTCTTAGGGAAGTAGCCCAGTAGGGTGGGAAAATGAGCTTTAGCTTCATTTTGCCTTGAGTTCAAATCCCTTCTCCATCCATCCGTTAGTAGATATGACCAAATCATTTAATTTTTCTGATCCTCAGTTTCTGGCAGGTTTCTCATAGGATTATAGTAAAGATCAAATTAGGTCTGTGTTGAGTTGGCATCTGGTCCCATCACTTCATGGGAAATAGATGGGGAAACAGTGGAAACATTGTCAGATTTTATTTTTGGGGGGCTCCAAAATCACTGCAGATGGTGATTGCAGCCATGAAATTAAAAGACACTTACTCCTTGGAAGGAAAGTTATGACCAACCTAGATAGCATATTGAAAAGCAGAGACATTACTTTGCCAACAAAGGTCCATCTAGTCAAGGCTATGGTTTTTCCAGTGGTCATGTATGGATGTGAGAGTTGGACTGTGAAGAAAGCTGAGTGCCGAAGAATTGATGCTTTTGCACTGTGGTGTTGGAGAAGACTCTTGAGAGTCCCTTGGACTGCAAGGAGATTCAACCAGTCCATTCTGAAGGAGATTAGTCCTGGGTGTTCTTTGGAAGGATTGATGCTAAAGCTGAAACTCCAATACTTTGGCCACCTCATGTGAAGAGTTGACTCATTGGAAAAGACTCTGATGCTGGGAGGGTTTGGGGGCAGGAAGAGAAGGGGACGACAGAGGATGAGATGGCTGGATGGCATCACCGACTCGATGGACATGAGTTTGGGTGAACTCCGGGAGTTGGTGATGGACAGGGAGGCCTGGCGTGCTGCAATTCATGGGGTCGCAAAGAGTCGGACACGACTGAGCGACTGAATTGAACTGAACTGAGTGACCAGAACATAATGAATGTTCCATAAATGGTGGATATTATTTCTAAAGCTCCAAGGAGAGAAGGTGACTATGCTACAAATTTATTTTAGAAGTTCAAAAAAATCATGTTAGTAAAAATAATGAAATTATTAGAAATAGGCTAGTTTGCTCAAGAGACCAAATTCTTTCAGACATTCTCATTATTCTTGATTCTTTCCAGATCTTTCATAGTGGTTACCCTGGCTTAAGAATTTCCCAGTGTCTCCTAGAAACAATATATTAGGGAGAAGTTCTTTCAAGGGTTGGTAAAACTAATAATAGTGTTTTCCAGCTCAATTGGGAAGAATGAATATAGCCCTGGGGAAAGGAAGTTCTTATCTTACCTTTGCAATCCATTCAGCTTTATCAAAAACATGGGAAAACAAACATTCAACAAATAGATAATGACTATGAACAAATCAACAGAGAAATTCACCATTTGTGCCTTTTGAAAACAGAGCAGGGACCCTAAGCAGACAGGGAGAGCACTTCACTAAGGTTCAGTTCAGTCGCTCAGTCGAGTCCCACTTTTTGTGACCCCATGGACTGCATCACTCCAGACTTTCCTGTCCATCACCAACTTCCAGAGCTTGCTCAAACTCATGTCCAGTCCATCGAGTCAGTGATGCCATCCAATCATCTCATCTTGTGTCATCCCCTTCTCCTCCTGCCTTCAGTCAGATTCACTTAAATGAGTGAGGTTGAAGTGTCTGTGGGGATTGGTTGAGCAAAGGATCTTTGAGTACATGCTAAGTGCATGACCTTGAAGGGTTCAGTGATCACACAGAAAGACAGTATGTCTCAGCATCTACAGCCCAGAATCTGAAAGTCAAGATCAACAGTGCTCCATTCCAAGAAGTGCCAAGCGCCCAGACTCTTTGGGCTAGTTCTCTCCAAAACGAGCCCATGGGTCATCTCTCACCCATCCTTTCACCTCTCCTTGGCTTATTAGATTTCTCCAATTTGGTTTTTGTGTATCAGTTACATGAGAAATGGCTGTCACAATACAATTCATGGGGCTCCGATTGGTGACACCAGTTCCCTGTTTAAAGTGTTCATGCTTAAAGTTGGACAATAACTATATATTTTCTGTTTGCTTATTTGATCCTATGCTTTCAAATCCCATGTCATTTGCTCCTTGAGTCATGACATTATTAATCTACTCCACCATTTTCTGCATTCCCCGATACGCCACAGCATCCTACCTCTTTCCTCAAAATTTTGTGTCTTTTCTCAAAGGCTCTGATCTTTATTATGGGGTATTTCCCTAAACAATAGCTAAAATGCAAATTTTAAAAATTTACCATGATTAAACTAATACTGTATTCTGCTTATCAGCCTAGCAGAGGTATTGAAATGCTTTTGAGGGAGAGCAGTTGTACGGCTGCACCCTTTCCGGGTCAAATCTGTCTGAAGGTGGAAACTACTTGTCTCACCCCCTCCACCTGCCAAGACTGTGTTTAGTAACTGTAGTCAAACGAGCCTCCGTGACATACACAGGAGAGCTGTGAAGCAATTATCACTAATCGAGTTGTTCTAGTTGATATCTGGGCACGGCTGGCTTTGTTTATGGCTCAGATGAGCACATTTTAACGATCCAAAGAAAATGAGCACAAGTTTCCACTTCCAGCAAATATTAATTCTGAACAAATGAATCCAAACAAAATTGCTGGTGAAAATGAAGTCCTTTTGACTTCAGCTTCCCTGATGTACTTTTCCATTAGTGGGGCCCTCTTGCTAAAGATTGAAAGAATGGTTCATGTTGGAGATGGTGGCTGCCTTTCAACTCAATCACTTCAACTCTGGAAGGTAAAAGTCCACTCCAGTTTGGGCTCCAGATATCCAACCCTCCAAGTGAAAGTACATCCTGTCCGAGCCAGGAAACACCACAGGAGAGCAACATTCTCAAAAACATGCCATTTGCTTCTATGACAACCCTGGAAACATGCAAATATTATACATTTAGCAAAATCCCACACATTAGAGAGCAAACTCCTGGCTGTCTGAGATGTTCAACAGTTTCCAGCTTCATATGACATATTTCTCTCAAGTCTAGCATTTCAAGTAAAAAGGAAATTCATTGCCTTAGGCCAAGCTTTTGCTTCTCCAGCATCCTAAAGGGATCATGCCACAGAATTCTATAAGAATTTGCAATCAGGACTTTGCTCAAAATCTTTCAGTGGCTTCTTTTTTTCTTACATGAAAAGTCCAAATCCTTGAAGACCATGCAACCTGGTACCAATGAACATTTTTACTCTTCAAATTTTCTGCCACTCCATCTCTTTTCCAATACTTTATGCTCCAACAAAATGGCATTTAACCAACGATTTTCTAAAAGTATCCTGAAATGTCAAATTCTATGCAGTTTGCTCCTCCCTCAGTCCCCACTATGTTACCCTCTTCCCTTAAAATTCCTACATCCTATATCCATGTCCTAAGTCTTTGAGTTTTTCCATAAACTATAAGCCAAAATATGTTTAAACTTTTATTTCCCCCTATTATAATTTTACCCACAGTTTACCCAGTGTTCTTGTTATCTGCCTACAGCTTATTCATTTGGGGATCCTCTAGCTCTACCCCACTACAAGGCTGGCACATGGTATATTCTCATTAAATGTTGTTGTCATGTGTGTTCAATTAAATTGAAATAATGGTTACAGCTTACTCAGTTCAGTCGCTCAGTTGTGTTCAACTCTTTGTGATGCCGTGGACTGCAGCACACCAGGCTTCCTTGTCTATCACCAACTCTTGGAGCTTACTCAAACTCATGTCTGTAGAGTCGGTAATGCCATCCAACCATCTCATCCTCTGTCGTCCCCTTTTCCTCCTGCCCTCAATCTTTCCCAGCATCAGGGTCTTTTCCAATGAGTCAGTTCTTCGCATTAGGTGGCCAAAGTATTGAAACTTTGGCTTCTAGGATGATGATTAGCATCATCAAAATAATTGGCCTAATAAGTATCTAAATTATATAAAAAATAACCTACATGGACCAATTTCATTTTCCCCACGCAAATTCAGAGTTTGTTTCTTGGTGTTTGATACCTTTTCAGCTTGATCTCTCCAAAAATTCCCATTGATCACACTGACCAAGAGATGATAAGCATCAACAAGTTTGCCGGATCCACTATGACAGGCAAATCGAAGAACATGAAAGAAATGTTATACATGATCTCAGAAGTTTACAGTGTGATGGAGGGAAAGATACTAAAACCTGTGTAATATTTAGGGAACCTAAACAGCCATGGTACCACCTAATAATGCAAAAGGAAACCAGGGGAAGAGGAGATGAGTGGAGACTGGAGTGGTGAGGGTAGGTATCCTGTGAGAGATGGACTTGGGATGAGCCTTCAGGGTAGGTGGGCTCCCAGGCACACAGCAGAGGTGAGGCCATGGCATGTTGAGGGAGGAGCTGAACACAGCCTCACAGGATGCAAGTCAGAGTGAGTGGAGGGCCTGCTGATGGGAGGGATAGAGGACAACCCACTGAACGGGAGTGGACAGTAGATGGTCTGTGCTGGGTGGGAGAAGCAAGGGGGAGAGGAGCACACAGATTTAGGATAAATGGTTTGAACGAAATCAGACAATGAATAAAAGAATTCTAGAGAAAAACAAACACAAACTGGGAGCCATTATAGGTTCCTAAGCAAGTGTGAAGCAAAAGCAAGCCTTTTCCTTTGGGAAGATTAGCTGAAAGCTGGCTGCAAAATTGGGTGGTGAGAGAGACTACCAACAGTGAAGGCAAGTGAGGAAGTTAATCCTGAACAGAGCTGTAAGAGGAAGGTGAGGCTAGGCTGGTGGGGAATTGTGTGGTGAGTTGGGGACAACTCCTAGGCATTCCAAAAGAAGGATGGACTCACTATGGGAAGAGAAGGGAGTCAGAGAGGAACCACCATTTCAGCCTGGGGACTTTCATCGCAAAGAATAGTGACTTGTTTCTATCTTTAGGAGATAGAAAATGTTTTTTTCTCAGAAGATAGTATTTTTGCACAATGGCTGAACAATTATATATGGGGTACATATCTTAACTGAACACTTACCAAATGTCTAGAATCTGCTAAGTGCTGTGAATTCAGCAGTGAATAAGTGCAATTTCTGTCCTCAATGAGTTCAAATTCAGTGGTAGGTTGGTCCTAGGGAGCAACAGAGCATATTACCAGGATAAAACCTCCTAAGGAAGGCTTTCTGAAAGGAGGTACCAAGATGAATGATCAGGAGATGGTGGGGCAAAGAGGGTGGTTGTGAATGAAGCCTTTCAAGAGATAGAAGCTTGAACAAAGATGAACAGAGCTGAGAAACAAGGGTTCCACGTGGGTACCAATGATGGGCGTAATAGGTTTTGCAATCTGTATGCCAGCAGGATGCTTTGATAGATGGTACTCTGGCTCCATCCATCATCTAGCACCTATAGGAGAGCTGAAAAGGAATGCTTAATAACAACAACAACAAAAACCAGGTTTAGGTGGACTCAAAGACTGCAGCTCTGAAATTTGCCATAAACAGCAAGAAAGATTGCTATTTACCTCTTCTGCAATTGATCTTGAACTGTTTAATGACGCATATACAGACAAGGTGAAAGCATCCTGCAGTGAGAATACAAATGCAAACCCTTTTTCTGATAGATGAGATAGGGCAGGAAAACTGTAGATGGAAATGAAATTCTGTAAATCTACACTACAGCCAGTAGCCCCTATGGATATGAAATATTGATTTAGTGCTACCACCATTTTAAGTTCTGAATACATTACCCTAATAGCATATAAGCATCTAGAGAGCTGAGATTTTCAGAGGCAAGTTCAAAAACTGCTCATCAGTTATCAAGAACATACTAAGTTCCTACTAAGTGCCAGGCTCTATGTCGAAATCAAATTCGTTGGGAGAAATCAACAGAGTTAGTGGCTATCAAGACTGGTCTGCAACCAATTATTTTTGCAGACAATTCATTGAGAGCATGTGTTCCTCAGGTACATCAGATAATCAAAGCTAATAAAAAGATACTGTGTAAAAGCATGCTCGTCACAGGCATAACAAATATAGCATCCCCACAGGAAGAGGCTTTTTAATTGGAGGATAATTGTTTTACACTCTTGTGTTAGTTTCTGCTATACAGAAATGTGAATCAAGTATATGTATACACATATCCCCTCCCTCCCACGCCCTACTCCACCCCACCCCTCTAGGTTATCACAAAGTATTGTGCTGAGCTCCCTGTGTTATACAGAATCTTCCCACTGGCTGTCTATTTCACACAGGGTATGCATATCTACCGTCTCAATTCCCCTCCTCTCTATTCTTCTCTGTGTCCAAAAGTCTGTTCTCTACATTTGCATCGCTATTTCTGTCCTGCAAATAGGCTCATCAGCACCATTTTTCTAGATTCCATATATATGCATTAATATATGATATTTGTTTTTCTCTTTCTGACTTACTTCACTCTGTATGATAGACTCTAGGTCCATCCACACCACTACAAATGATCCAATTTCATTCTTTTTTACTACTGACTAATATACCAGTGTATATATGCAGCACATCTTCTTTGATGGACATTTAGGTTGCTTCCCTGTCCTGGCTATTGTAAATAGTGCTGCATTGAACACTGAAGTACATGTGTCATTTAAAATTATGGTTTTCAGTATCTTCTCTGACCACAACACTATGAGACTAGATACCAACTACAGGAAAAAAACTGCAAAAAAAAAACAACACACAAACTCATGGAGATTAAATAGTACGTTACTAAATAACAAAGAAGTTATTAAAGAATAAGAAAGGAAATCAAAAGATTCCTAGAAACAAATGAAAATGAAAACACAGCAACCCAAAACCTATGGGATTCAGCAAAAGCGGTTCTAAGAGGGAAGTTTATAGCAATACAATCATACCTCAAGAAGCAAGAAAAGCACTGAACAGACAACCTAACTCTATATCTAAAGCAGCTGGAAAAAGAAGAACAAAAAAACCCCCAAAGTCAGCAGAAGGAAAGAAATCATAAAGATCAGAGCAGAAATAATGAAAAGGAAATGAAAGAAACAATAGCAAAGATTAATAAAACTAAAACTTTGTTTTTTGAGAAGAAGATAAACAAAATTGACAAACCACTAGCCAGACTCATCAAGAAAAGGAGAAAGAACAAATCAACAAAATTAGAAATGAAAAATAAGTTGCAACAGACAACACAGAAATACAAAGGATCGTAAGAGAATATTATGAGCAACTATATGCTAATAAAATGGACAACCTAGAGGAAACAGACAGATTCTTAGAAAAGTTCAACCTCCCAAGACTGAACCAGTAAGAAATAGAAATTATGAACAACTCAATTACAAACACTAAAATTGAAACTGTGATCAAAAATCTCCCAAAAAACAAAAGCCCAGGGTCAGATGGCTTCACAGGAATTATATCAAACATTTAGAGAGGAGCTAATGCCTATTTTTCTGAAACTATTCCATAAAGTTGCAGAGAAAGGAACACTTCCAAACTCATTCTATGAGGCCACAATCACCCTGATACCAAAACCTGGCAAAGACAACACATAAAAAGAAAATTATATACCAATATCACTGATGAACATAGATGCAAAAATCCTCAACAAAATTCTAGCAAACAGAATTCAACAACACGTTAAAAAGCTCATACACAATGATCAAGTTGGGTTTATTCCAGGGATGCAAGGTTTCTTTAATATATGCAAATCAATCAATGTGATACACCATATCAACAAATTGAAACATAAAAGCCATATGATCATCTCAGTAGATGCAGAAAAAGCCTTTTGACAAATTCAGCACACATTTATGATGAAAATGCTTCAAAAAATGGGCATAGAAGGAACCTACTTCAACATAGTAAAGGCCATATATGATAAGCCCATGGCAAACATTATTCCCAATGGTGAAAAACTAAAAACATTCCCTCTAAAATCAGGAAAAGACAAGGGTGTCCACTCTCACCACTGTTATTCAACATATTTCTGGAAGTCCTAGCTACAGCAATTAGAGAAGAAAAAGAAATAAAAGGAATCCAGATCGGAAAAGAAGTTAAACTCACTGTTTGCAGATGACATGATACTATACCTAGAAAACCTTTCAAAAGAAGCTATCAGAAAATTACTAGAGCTAGTCAGTGAATTCAGCAAAGTCATGGGATACAAAGTCAATACACAGAAATCACTTGCATTTCCTATAGTCAGATCAGTTGCTGAGTTGTGTCTGACTCTTTGCATCCCCACAGACTGCAGCATGCCAGACTTCCTTGTCCATCACCAGCACTTGGAGCTTGCTCAAACTCAAGTCGGTGATGCCATACAACCATCTCATCCTCTGTCATTAAAAAAAAAAAAAAAAAAAATTATGGTTTTCTCAGAGTATATGCCCAGTAGTGGGATTGCTGTGTCCTATGGTAGTCTTATTCCTAGTTTTTTAAGGAATCTCTGTCCTCCACTGTTCTCCATAGTTGCTGTATCAATTTACATTCCCACCAACAGTGCAAGAAGGTTCCCTTTTCTCCATAACCTCTCCAGAAGAGGATTTTTAAAGGAGTGTTACATATATGTTGGCTTCCCTGGTGGCTCAGAGGATAAAGCATCTGCCTGCAATGCAGGAGACCCAGGTTGGATCCCTGGGTTGGAAAGATCCCCTGGAGAAGGAAATGGCAATCCACTCCAGTATTCTTGCCTGGAGAATCCCATGGAAAGAGGAGCCTGGCAGGCTACAGTCCACGGGGTCGCAAAGAGTCAGACACAACTGAGTGACTTCACACACATATATGTTAGAAACAAGATATTATAAACTGGGGATTTTCTATTCCTTTGTAATTCTTCTGATGTTTTGTGTGTTTTAAGTTCATTTGCCACAGGAAGCATATAGTGGTTCATGGTCCAGTCTATAGTGTAAGGCAATTCCTCCTGGAATCCAAGAGATCCTGATTTGATTCCTCTCCGAATAGGCCTGGGCATCAGTATTTTTTAAAAGCTCCTCAGCTGATTGCAGAATGCAGCCAAGGTTGAACACTGTTCTGACCTGAAGCACGACCAGGAGGTGGACAGTGGGACCCAGGGTGTTGGCCCCAGTCAGCACGGCCTGGGCTCCACCCTCCAGACAACATGACCCTGGGCCTTTGCATCAGGTTGAGTCACTCACCCAAGGCAGTGGTGAGCAGGAACCGTAGGCCCTAGAGTTTAGTTTTCCATGGAGTCTCAGATTTTTCCTCATGTCTCCTGCTCTCCCTCCCAATCCACGGCTCCTCCAGAGAGAAGGAGATATTAGGGGTAGAGATTGCGGGTAGAATTCTAAGGCTAGTGCCATGAGGCATGCTGACTGCAGTGAGCAGGGGGCCTCTGACTGTGGGAGCACCATTAAAGGAAGGTCAAGGCTTTCCTGTAGGAGCTTTTCCCCTCTCGCTTTTACACGGATTTCCTGCCCTAAGGTGACCTGTGGTCTCTGCCTGTGGGCACAGAAGACTGGCATCTGTTTGGGAATAAATAAAAGATTGATTCCTGTCTCACCTGACCCATGCGGAGGTACCTGGAAGCTGTCATGGCAGCATGGTTAGGGCAAGGGGAAAGGGCTCCATGTGAGAAAATTGGCTTATAATTTCTGAAGACGTGAGAACTGAAAGGTTATTTTAAACAAAAACTTCAAAGGTTAGCTCCATTCATTTTTCTGAATTTTGCTACGTTTGGGAAAAGCCCTCTACTGCGTTGCTTTTGTTTCAACAAAGTATCTTTTAAAAATATTCATTTATTTAATTGGAGTATAATTGCTTTGTAATATTGTGTAAGTTTCGGCTGTACCACAACATGAGTCAGCTATATGTACACATGTATCCCCTTCCTCTTGAGCCGCCCTCTCACCCCTCTAGGTCATCACAGAACACCAAGCTGAGTTCCCTGTAGTATCAGCAGCTTCCCACTAGCTGTTTGAAGCATGGTAATGTATATGCATCACTGACACTTTTTCAGCTTGTCTCACCCCCTGCTTCCTGCCGTGTGTCCACAAGTTTGTTCCCTATGTTTGCATCTCTCTTCCTGCCCTCTCAGACTTTGTTCTCTCACTTGGTTTCTATAAGGAAGACAGAGATGTGTAACAGGCAGCACACAATTCAGATGAATGGTAAAGTTACTGCCTGGTTCTCTCTCTCTCCTTTCGGACTACAAAAGTATTGTGAAACCTAGGAGGTCCTGAGCGCTCAGCCAGTCCACCGTCCTCATTTCACAGAAGAGGGAACGGATCTCCTCGGAACTGAAGTGACTTTGAAGTGGCACAGCTGGTTGGTACCAGATCTACCCCCTTTAACCTTTCTGGTAAGTCTTCTTTTCCAGCCCTTCAATCATCTTGACAACTTTGCTCTGAAGCCCATCCAATTTCTGCTGCCCTTTCTCTGAAGTTCCTGGGATTAGACACATGACCCTAGAGAGGTCTGATGTTATCTGAGCATAAACAGAAGATTGCTTTAGCGTTCCCACATTCTAGGTATCCATTCCAGTGCTCCGCTGCTCCAGGGGTTTATTTCTGAGGATGACCTTCTGGGCTATTTCTGACATGCTGGAACCCGCTTTCCTGACTCACGTGTCTCAGGTCTGATTTTCTTACCCAAGTGTAATGATGCCTTTAGTGAGCATGCCTTGCAGAGGATAACACGTCAGATGCTCAAAACATCTTTGTTTCTGGAAACACAAAGCACCTTTCTAAGAACCATTCTAAGCCTCCTTGATGATTCTGGAGGGGAGGGGAGGCTGCCAAATTCCAACGCTGTGGTTAGAGAGATTAAAATTCAAAGTTAAATTGAGTTAGCCTGAATCATCTATGAAGATGGATGAAAATTATTTTGGAGGGCAGAGAGGGCACTTTATCCCTAGTCGGTACCAAGTCAATCACTCCATACTTAGGGTACCCCTCCCCTGCTCGGCTCACAACTGCCAGCCAATGCCTCCTTCTTCACTGTCGAGGCAATTCCTTCACATTCATTGCTCACATGCTTTCAACTCCACAGCAGATAAGATACGAAGCAAATTCAGGATGCTTGAGCCTTGCCCTTGAAGGAGTTTGTGAGTCAGCAATTTTTAAATCAGCGGGGGAACCTGTTTATTTTCTAGATCCTATCAAGCTACTTTCCTATAAGGCCCTCCACTGTGTTCCCTGAGTATCTTATTTATCGGTGCTGTGTGTATCTCACTGTCTTGTACCCAGTTACCTGTCTCACCTGCTGTCCTCCTCCTCCCCACTCCAGGCTCCAGGCTAGAAGTTCCATAGCTTGCAGGAAATGGGGATGGTCCACTTTATGCTTGTTTGCGGAATGAATGCATGCTCCAGAGAGCCCCCTCTGCGGGTCCCCACCCCCACCTCTGGGTGCCTCGACTCTGCTTTCCCGAGGGTGCATCCTAGGAAGACAGAAAGCACTCCCTGTATGGAGCTTGTGGGTTCTGCTGAGGAGTTTGGATTCTGCTTCATCCTCAAGCCCATGAATCGGTGATTGATTCTTCCAGGGAGCAGCCATTGCAGACATTTGGGGTTGACATCTGTCTCTGATGTCTCATGTCAAAGGGATGCTGTCTAAGCAACTGTTACCGCGAGTGGAGCAGGGGATAAGTAAGCACTAAGCTAACTCCAAGGATGGGAAGACCCCCAGTAAACTGACACAGAGAAAGGACACATTCAGTCAGTGTGTGTCAGTGATTGTGGCCATGATCTCCTCACACCCTCCCTAGAAACTCTCCAAGGAAGGCTCCCGTCCACTGTGCAGTTCTCTTGCCTTGTAATGTCTGAGCTCTACAGCATTCTAGACACTGAGCTCTCTTGGGATGGTGCCCAGAACGAGGTTCCGGGAACACAAAAATATTTCCACAATCCCTGGGGTGAAGCTACTGATGGAAGCAGCCGAGGTGAAACCTCAGCAGGGGCTTGCGGTTCCTCCGCCTTCTACCCGCTCCCTTCTGGCAGGTCAAGCCAGTGACCAGCCTTCTGGAAGTCCTGCACAGGGGGACGGCTTATTATTATTGTCAGCCAAGGCTATGTATGATCCAGTGCTCAGAATTGCCGCCAGTTCATACGTGAGAAGACATCATCCCTGAAATGATCCTACAACTAGCTAACACTCACTGAGCCAGGCCCACTGCATGGGTTACCTTATTCAAGACCACCCTGTGAAGTAGGCACTTTCATGTCTGAATTACAGATGAGAATGGGTTTCACTGTCACCAAATTTAATAAATTCCACGATCAGGAGTTCTACCCCAGCATAGACCAGGGGTCCACAAGCCATCCTGTTTCCATTTCACGGTGCTTCCTTGGCTGGGAATCTTGGAAGAATTATGTCTGAAGGCATCACCAAGGCAGCAGGATGGAAAAGCAGCAGAGAGTCAAGAATTCACTCGGAGGTAATTGGAAAGGTAACATGAATGCTTTACCCAACAGAGCACCAGCTCCAACATGGTGATGTAACACCAATTAAGCTTCTTAAACCAAAAAATTTCCTCGGAGAGTCCCATGGATGCTCGGCCCTGGCAGACTCTCTAAGAATCTGAGATGTATGTGCATGCACACACACACACACACACACACACACACACACACATACCCCTCATGAAACAGACACACAGACACACACCATGAAGTAGAGTTCACTGACATCAAAGGCTCAGACAGCCTTCTGTTCCCTTCTGTTTTCTCGATTTCCAGCAGTCTGCAATGTATCCCAGGCAGAAGAATTCAATAGACTGAAATTGAAAACCTAGTAAGTGGCAGCACCCAGAGAGGAAGCTTTAAATGAGAAAATCTCCACTTTTTTTTCCTGGAAAGTCCCCCAAGAGAAAAGAAATCTTTCTTCTCAAGCTATTCAAACCAAACTCAGAGCCAGTGGACAATGAGACAATACAAAACATTAAATATGAGAAAGGGTTTTGACAACTGCCAAGAGCTGCACACTATGCCTACCCACCTAGTTTTAGTCTGCCACCTTGGTCTCAGCTGCAGCTTCTAGATTCTTTTTAAATGATTCCTCTAATACTTTTTTGCATGTATTTGTTAATGTCCATCTCTCCCCTTTCAGACCAAAATCTACCTAAGGGCTAAGTCTGTGCCTCCAATCCTTCACATGGTGACTAAAACATAGGAACTCAGTAGTCATTTGCTGAAATAATACATTTATTTATTTTTTTGCCTTCAGTCTATCAGGCCAGATAGGTCAGACAGCCTCTTCCAATACCTGAAGCCTGTATTTCAGTCATCATGAACTTGAACTGACATGAACCTAGAAGCTCTTCTTTCAGGGTGGTCCTAAACTGAGCCCAGGTCTGGAAGACAGCCAATGCTTGGTTTGGATTTGATCCTTGGCTCTATCACTCACTTAAAGGTTACATGATTTTTCCACTTCTCAACTTAGCATTTGTAAAGCGGGAATTCTAGAAACCTCAGAGCACTATTGTAAAGTAGAGTATTATTCTCAGCATGACAACTTTAACGATTCTGCCAAAATTTATATTCGGCCACGTCACTTGTCTGCTCAGATATTTCCAATGATGTATCAGTTCATTCATAGTAAAAGTCAAATTCCTCCTGCTGGCCTGCAAGGCCCTACAGGATCTAGCCTATGGGACTGCTCTTCTCTTCCCAGAGAGACTAGCCTCCTTGCAGTTCACTGGACATTCCCAACACCCTTTCCACCAGCTGTTCCTCTGCATGGAGTTCTCTTTTACTCACGTGGCCAGCCTCTTCAGCTGCTTCAAGTGTCGTGGTCTCAGTAAGCCTACCACCACAACCAACATCTGATTTAAAATTGCACCTTGAACCCCACACTCACAATCTTGGCCCACTGTACTCTGATCTATTATTTTTCCAAAGCACTTTCCCCTTCTAACATATTCTCTACTTCCCTATGTAGATGTGTCTTGCCTGGACATCTCCAGTGTCACTCTGTCCCCCAAGTATACCTTCATAACGGGCAGGACTTTTGTGTGTTTTGTATGTTGATGTATCTCAAGTGCCTAAAACAGTACCTGGCACACAATGTGGGCACCGAATAAATGAGTATCAGTCCAGTGAAGATAGTTCAGTGCCTGTCACAAAGACAGTCTTAATAACTGTCTCCATCATCACCACCATGGTCATTGTCATGACTTTCATCATCACTGAGACACTAGTGCTCATAAGGCCCTGAGAAGAGTAAGAGTTAAGGTATATAACACATCTAGCACAGGGCTGGTATATATAAGTACTTTGTAAATGTTATTTCCTTTCATCTTTTCTTTTGTGGCTTTTGCTATTGCTCCTTGGAGGACCCTTAAGACATAGCTGTGAAGCAAAATAAATTACCCAGTCCACGTTTAAGAGTAACATAGGGCAATGGCCTATGTTAATCCCCAACACAGGGCATTTTGAAACTGTTGATTAATTATTACTACGATCATTGCTATGCTATGCTAAGTCACTTCAGTCGTGTCCGACTCTGTGTGACCCCATAGACAGCAGCCCACCAGGCTTCCCCGTCCCTGGGATTCTCCAGGCAAGAACACTGGAGTGGGTTGCCATTTTCTTCTCCAATGCATGAAAGTGAAAAGAGAAAGGGAAG
>NW_011494894.1:6684193-6703035 GCF_000754665.1 Bison bison bison
AAACCCTGGGATTCTCCAGGCAAGAACACTGGAGTGGGTTGCCATTTTCTTCTCCAATGCATGAAAGTGAAAAGAGAAAGGGAAGTCGCTCAGTCATGTCCGACTCTTAGCGACCCCATGGACTGCAGCCTACCAGGCTCCTCCGTCCGTGGGATTTTCCAGGCAAGAGTACTGGAGTGGGGTGCCATTGCCTTCTCTGACTACGATCATTAGCTGAGTATCAAAACTGAATTTGTGTGACTTTGTATTCTGTTGATCTTGATTCTCTATATTAAGCACACTTTCTACTGATTTTTCTACAACTCATTAGAAAGAAGAAGTAGGAGGAAGAAGAGGAGGAGGAAAAGAAATAAAAATATTTGTTACTTTCATAGTATATGGGTTTACATATATTCCAGGGGGAAATATACTTGTAAGAAAAGAACATTACAATACCAGTCTAAAGTTAAGCATTTTCTAGAATAATAAGCAGAACTATGATATTGAGGGATACAAAGGTACATATTTCCATGCTAATGGCTAGAAATGCCAGGTTATGGAGTTTTCAAGTTAGGAGACATGCTCACTTTTTAAAAACCTTTTCTTTTCTCTTTCCTACGTCAATGTACAGTGAATTATTTCGAATGCTAAGCATATCTGGGTGCACAAATTCTGCCTGTTAATATAAAACACAGTAATGACACCTCATTTTCCCTGCCTGTTGGAAACACTGAGAATGCACAGAATGCAGAAACCTTGGATAGGACCAAACATCAGGACGAGTTACTTCTGGTTGTCAAATCCATGTGCCCCTTAGGCTGGAAATGCACCCCTAATGCCCTTCTTTCCTCAGTGTTCCAACCAATTGTATGGCTTTTGCATCCCTATCTAGATCTAGATATGGATATATACAATCAGCATGTTTGAACCAAGCAGCTCTTAAATGCTGCATGGAACAGCTCCAATGGTTATTGACAGAACTGTCTTTACTGTCATCCTGGTGTTGTGCCATTCTGTTTTCCTGTAAAATGCTTTTACAAGGAGACATGCTTATCATGTCACATTAGAAAGTCAAATGGCTCTTTTATAAATTCCATACTTTGGTTGGAAATCATGCCCAGATGCCAATCTCTTATTGTGCCAATAAATATATTTTCTGCATAAAATGTGCATCATCTTAACTTCCTACCTGCTACCCCCTCCCCTGATTTATGGGATAGCCAGTGTTGGTATAGCCCTTGTGATAGGCAAGTGTACTTTGTTAGGGGTGATTTCCTGGGACAAAGCTAGGGTGGGATTCATACTCAGATTTAAGTACCATAAAATTCAAATAGTAAACAAATGCAAACATTTGTCCAAAAGGTCAGAGGTAGGGTTGAAGTTAGGATCCTGAAGCCAGGAGTAGGATTTATATGAGAACAAGAGTGAATCAAGGAAAAAGGGTGTAAAGTGAGTCAGGGTATCTAAAAAGGCCAGAGTCAGGGCAGAGGTTTCACTGCCACAGAAACAGGGCAGTGTTTAAGATAGAGAATGGACAGTTTGTAGTTGTTCAATAAAGATACTTATTGAACATTATACAAATTGCTTAAAGACAAACAGAACTCCTGAAAAAGTTACTCTTCGAAGAAAATATATGGGGAAAATGTTGAACAATGCTCCTGGGAGTGATTTCTTGGACATGACACCAAAAGCATAGACAATAAAAGCAAAAATAGTCAAGTGAGACTATATCAGATTAAAATGTTTCTGTATAACACACAAAACAACAAAATGACAAGGCAACCTATGGAATGGGAGAATATATATACAAGCCATAGATCTGATAAACGGTTGTGATCCAAAATATACAAGGAAGTTCTTCCATTCAAAGGCATAAAAGCAACCCTGTTTTAAAAATGGGGCTTCCCAGGTGGTGCTAGTGGTCAAGAACATGCCTCCCAAGGCAGGAGACTTAAGAGATGCAGTTGGATCCCTGGGTCAGGAAGATCCCCTGGAGGAGGCCATGGCAACCCACTCCAGTGTTCTAGCCTGGAGAATCCCATGGACAGCGGAGCCCGGCAGGCTACAATCCATAGGGTTGCAAAGAGTTGGTTACGACTGAAGCAACTTAGTATGTTTAAAAAAAGAGGTAACAAGTACTGATGAGTATGTTGAGAAAAGTTAACCCTTGTAAGTTGTTGGTGGGACTGTGAAATACTGCAGTCCCTATGGAAGATAGTATGGACGCCCCTTAAAAAAGTAAAAGTGCCATATGATCCAGCAGTCGCATTTCTAAATATTTATTTAAAATAATTGAAATCAGGATCTTGACATCAAGTGCAAATATTTGCATTCTCATTTTCATTGCAGCATTAATGCTATTTGTAATAGGAACATGTGGGAACAACTTAAATGTCCATTTATAAATGATATTTTTAGCATCTCTGTAGTTTCCCTTATTCTAGGATTTCATATCTTTGGGATCATATGGTATGCAGCCTTTTCATACTGGCTTTTTTCTCCATTTTCTTTCATGGCTTGAGAGCTCATTTATTATTTATTTTGTTGTTAAGTCACTAAGTTGTGTCCAACTCTTTGTGACCCCATGGACTGTAGCCTGCCAGGCTCCTCTGTCCATGGGATTTCCCAGGCAAGAATATCAGAGTGGGTTGCCATTTTCTTCTCCAGGGGATCTTCCACACCCAGGGATCGAACCTGTCTCTTGCATTGCAAGCAGATTCTTTACCATCTGAGCCACCAGGGAAGCCCTCATTTATTTTTAATGCTGAATAACATTCCAATGTCTGGATATACCACACGTTTATTTATATATTCACCTACTGAAAGACATCTTGGTTGCTTTCATCTTTTGGTAATTATGATAAGCTACTATAAACATCTGTATGCAGATTTTTGTATGGACGTTAGTTTTCAACTCACTTGGGTAAGTTGCCAAAGAGAGAAATTGTTGGATCATATTGTGAGAGTATGTCTAGCTTTGAAAGAAGCTGCCAAATTACCTACCAAAGTTCAAAAGTAGCTGCTCCATTTTAGTATTCCCACCAGGATGAAGATTGTTATTGCTCCATATCCTTGCCAACATTTGGTGTTGCCAGTGTTTCAGGTTTTAGCCATTCTAATAGGTGTGTAGTGGTATCTCATTATTGTTTTATTGATTTATTTACATTTTAACTAGTCAGATGCCTAGGGAGAACAGCAAAGAGAAAGGACTCCTATAAGGAATATATTTACAGCATATCTCAAAATATGTTGTGTACTACAAAATCTTGCTTCTCCTTGTAGAAGTCTATTAATACTCCTTTTACCTTTAGCATCTCTACCTTTTATGTGATTCTGTTAATTATCATTTTAATTTGCAAATAAAACAATCTGATGACATTGAAAATCTTTTCATAGGCTAAGTTGCCATCTGTATTATCTATGTTGGTAATATTGTTTATTCAGATCTTTTGCCCATTTTTGATTGAACTGCTCATTTTCTTACTGCTGGTTTTCTTAAGTTCCTTGTATATTTTGGATAATAGTCCTTTATCAGATGTGTCTTTTGCAAATATTTTCTCCCAGTCTGTAGCCAATGCAGGAGATACAGTTTTGATCCCTTGTCTGGGAAGATTCCATATGCCATGGAGTAAATAAGCCCATGAGCCATAACTGAGTCTGTATTGCCACAGCTACTGAAGCTTGTGTGCCATAGAGCCCAAACACGGCAACTACTAAGCCCGTGTGCTGCAGCTCCTGAAGCCGGCGTGCCTAGCCTGTGCTCTGCAACAAGAGAAGCCACTCGATGAGCAGCCCGTGCACCACAACCAGAGTAGCCCCCGCTCACCACAACTGGAGAAAAGCCCACCCAGCAACAAAGACCCAGCGCAGCCAAAAATAAAATAAAGAAATAATTTTTTTAAATGTTTTAAATTTTGAAAGTTTTGTTGGCATTAAATCAGTTTTGGGAAAAAGCAGCCTTGATTGGCTCTGTATTAGGCATGTGATACTTTCAAACAGACAAGCTAAACATCAGCAATTGGAGTCAAGAGAGCATTAATATATATGTTTTTCATGGACCCTTAGGTAGGTCACAACTGAAATAGTACCCTGGCACTACCCTGCCTTAGTTTCCAAGCATTCCTTGCATACAGTCCCTTGTCCAAGTCACGGCTCAATCCTAAAGATTGAAATCACCACTTCATATTCTGGGGTTATGACTACTAATCTCTGATAACTTCTGAAGGGATGAGTTAAGGGAGCTGAATACACACATTATGGTACTATGGGCTGGTAGTAACAAAGATTTGGAGGAAAAACAAAAGCAATTTTGCCTCCAAATAACTATACAACTCCAGGAGAGAGGAGACACATATTCAATTCCTAGGCAAATCCTAACTTTTAATAAACAGCAGATGCAAAGTTGTAACTGTCATGACAAGCAATGCTTGATGAGCTATGTATGATGCATAAAGGAATTCCAAAAACAAAAAGGAGAACATTTATTTTTATAAATGCTCATACTTGTGAATATTGGGGGAAAAGATCACAAAAGTTGCTGCCAAATCTCCTGTGCATATTTTCTTTATGAACTTATTTATTCTGATTCTGAATCAGTGACATTTTCTTTTTCCCCAAACCTTTCTTTCATATAAAGAAAACTGACTCATTAACAGCTCCAGAAGAGGTTAATGATTTGGTCTAATTACTTCTCCAGGGGCATGGGGAGAAGCTCAGATAAATAAAGAGATGGTTTTCTATAAGAGAATATGTTATGTGAATGTTAACATATTACGTCCTCTCTCACCAAGGCCCTACAGGACAGAAGAGGGAAAATAAAAGACTTGTTATGTTCTGCCATCTAATCTGCATCTGCATTTCAAAGACTAAAAAGTGACTCATTATTCAAGCTCCACAGGGTCAGAAAACTTCAAATGAGATAAGATTCGATATTGATGAACAGTGTGCTTCTTAGGAAGATCATTTCAAAATGTATGTGGTTTCCTTAGCCCTACTCATGTATTCCCACCCCATCACAAATCTATTGAGGATGTGTTACTTGACATTCAATGAGGGTTTTTTCTAAAAATTTATTTATTTTTTATTGAAGATAATTGCTTTACAGAATTTTGCTGTTTTCTGTCAAATCTCAACATGAATCAGCCATAGGTATACATATAGCCCCTCCCTTTGAAGCTCCCTCCCATTTCCCTCCCCATCCTATCCCTCTAGGTTGATCCAGAGCCCCTGTTTGAGTTTCCTGAGCCATACAGCAAATTCCCGTGGCTATCTATTTTACATATGGTAATTCCATGTTACTCTCTCCATACATCTCACCCTCTCCTCCCCTGCCCCATGTCCACAAGTCTATTCTCTATGTCTGTTTCTCCACTGTTGCCCTGTAAGTAAATTCTTCAGTATCATTTTTCTGCTGCTGCTGAGTTACTTCAGTCGTGTCCGACTCTGTGCCACCCCATAGACGGCAGCCCACCAGGATGCCCCGTCCCTGGGATTCTCCAGGCAAGAACACTGGAGTGGGTTGCCATTTCCTTCTCCAATGCATGACAGTGAAAAGTGAAAGGGAAGTCGCTCAGTCATGTCCGACTCTTAGCGACCCCATGGACTGCAACCCACCAGGCTCCTCCGTCCGTGGGATTTTCCAGGCAAGAGTACTGGAGTGGGGTGCCATTGCCTTCTCCAATCATTTTTCTAGATTCCGTATATATGTGTTAGAATACAGTATTTATCTTTCTTTTTCTGACTCACTTCACTTTGTATAATAGGTTCTAGGTTCATCCACTTCATTAGAACTGATTCAAATGTGTTCCTTTTTTATGGCTGATATGCAGAGTACATCATGAGAAACGCTGGACTGGAAGAAACACAAGCTGGAATCAAGATTGCCGGGAGAAATATCAATAACCTCAGATATGCAGATGACACCACCCTTATGGCAGAAAGTGAAGAGGAACTCAAAAGCCTCTTGATGAAAGTGAAAGTGGAGAGTGAAAAAGTTGGCTTAAAGCTCAACATTCAGAAAACGAAGATCATGGCATCCGGTCCCATCACTTCATGGGAAATAGATGGGGAAACAGTGGAAACAGTGTCAGACTTTATTTTTTTGGATTCCAAAATCACTGTAGATGGTGACTGCAGCCATGAAATTAAAAGACGCTTACTCCTTGGAAGGAAAGTGATGACCAACCTAGATAGCATATTCAAAAGCAGAGACATTACTCTGCCAACAAAGGTCCCTCTAGTCAAGGCTATGGTTTTTCCAGTGGTCATATATGGATGTGAGAGTTGGACTGTGAAGAAGGCTGAGCACTGAAGAATTGATGCTTTTGAACTGTGGTGTTGGAGAAGACTCTTGAGAGTCCCTTGGTCTGCAAGGAGATCCAACCAGTCCATTCTGAAGGAGATCAGCCCTGGGATTTCTTTGGAAGGAATGATGCTAAAGCTGAAACTCCAGTACTTTGGCCACCTCATGTGAAGAGTTGACTCATTGGAAAAGACTCTGATGCTGGGAGGGATTGGGGGCAGGAGGAGAAGGGGACGACAGAGGATGAGATGGCTGGATGGCATCACTGACTTGATGGACGTGAGTCTGAGTGAACTCTGGGAGTTGGTGATGGACAGGGAGGCCTGGCGTGCTGCGATTCATGGGGTCGCTAAGAGTCGGACACGACTGAGCGACTGAACTGAACTGAACTGAATGTTTATTTGTGTACATGTACCACAGCTTCTTTATCCCTTCATCTGTTGATGGACATCTAGGTTGCTTCCATGTTCTAGCTGTTGTAAATAGTGCTGCAATGAACAATGGGATACATGTGTCTCTTTCAGTTTTGGTTTCCTCAGGGTATATGCCTAGGAGTGAGATTGCTGGGTCATATGATGGTTTTATTCCCAGTTTTTTAAAGAGTCTCTATACCGTCTTCCATAGTGGCTGTGTCAATTTACATTCCCACCAATAGAGCAAGAGTGTTCCCTCTTCTCCACACCCTTTCCAGCATTTATTGTTTGTAGACTTTTTGATGATGGCCATTTTGACTGGAGTGAGGTGATATTTCATTGTAGTTTTGATTTGCATTTCTCTGATAATGAAATCTTTTCATTATCTTGAGCATCTTTTCATGTGTTTGTTAGCCGTCTGTATGTCTTCTTTGGAGAAATATCTGTTTAGGTCTTTTTCCCACTTCTTGATTGGGTTGTTTGTTTTTCTGGTATTGAGTTGTATGAGCTGCCTGTATATTTTGGAAATTAATCCTTTGTCAGTTGTTTCATTTGCTATTATTTTCTCCCATTCAGAGGGTTGTCTTTTCACCTTGCTTATAGTTTCCTTTGCTGTGCCAAAGCTTTTAAGTTTAATCAGGTCCCACTTGTTTACTTTTGTTTTTATTTCTGTTACTCTAGGAGGACGGTCATAGAGGATCTTGCTTTAACTTAAGTCATCAAGTGTTCTGCCTGTGTTTTCCTCTAAGAGTTTTACAGTTTCTGGCCTTACATTTAGGCCTTGAATCCATTTTGAGTTTATCTTTGTGCATGGTGTTAGGAATTGTTCTAATTTCATTCTTTTACATGTAGCTGTCCCCTTTTCCCAGCACCATTTATTGAAGAGGCTGTCTTTGCCCCATTGTATACTCTTGCCTCCTTTGTCAAAAAATAAGGTACCCATAGGTGTGCGGGTTTATTTCTGGGCTTTCAATGAGGTTTTGATGACCTGTTTGTATGTATGTGCGAAGCTATTGAGTGTCCTCTACGTGCTGGACACAGACAGACTCACTGCATGGATGTGACTGAGAGCAAAGGCCCGGGGAGCAGGTGTGTGTCTCCTCCTGACTTGTGTAATGTGGTCCATTTACATAACCTGTGTGAGATTTAGTGTTTCTCTCATGCAAATTTGGATATTTGCACAGACTTACTGAAACAATGGCTGTGAAGTATTACCGCCTTACCTGGCATATGGTTAGCAGACAATTAAGAGCAGCAATAACCACTTCTAGTATTACAGGGCACTGAAGAGGAGACAAGGTCCCTGCCTTCAGCAATTCTAGAATTCAGTGGCAAGACAAGACATGGGCAAGGACTGCGATAACTAGAAGCGCAAGGCACTGCGTGATTCCTGCTGAAAATTATCTGAATGAGGTATCAGCATATCATGCCACAAAATCTGGAAATTGTTGTAGTAGCAGATGAAACAGGATCATACTTTCACATACTATTGCTATTTTATTTCATCTCTTAGACTTATTAAAAATTTTGCCTCCTCTGGAAACTTGGGGTGTGTGTGCACCTAACCCCCTTCTTTACTTTTTTGATGTGTTAATGGCTTCTTTTTTCCTAATTTCAGTTTACTACATATGATTTGAGCCTACTAGCTAAAATGCATTCTGTTAGCTGTATTGGACATTGTAAGAACAAGTAAAATATATTCAGAGAGTTGTGAGAAGATAGTATATCCATAAAGCAAGAATAGGATACTCTGCCAACCTCAGTCCTCAGGGAAGCAGAAGCCAAGATGAAGTAAGAAATATTGATATAAAAGATGTAGTGGAGGTAACACCTATGAAAGATAAAGGGGAGTGGGAGTAAGGCGAGAGAACCTTTAGTCTGTGATGTAGAACCTTTACCAGCTTTGAAAGGAAAGGGGGGAGAATAGAGGATTGGAGAGAAAGAGTTCCTTTTCCAGACTGCAGTGCAATCTAAGAAGGTCTCACTCACCACAGTGGGGTGAGACCACCCCACTGTGCTCGGCATTGCCTGGGAGCTTCCCAGGAAGGGGGGCTGGGGCCGAATACTACAGTGGATTCCATCTGTACTGTACCCGGAGGCTCTTAGTAAACGGCACTCTTTCCAGCAGATTCTTCTTGAAAGGAGATTTGAACAGGGCACCTCTGTAGTTGACACAGATGGTCTACAAAATGGAACAATCAGAGAAGAAAGAACCCTCAGATATTAAAAGGGACTGACATTCAACTGAAGGATCCACAAAATTGAGAAAGTATCTTAAAATGTAGAATAAGTCGAAGAGATTTAAAATATACGAAATTTTAAAGTGAGATATTAGAAGAGTAATCCAAGAAAGCCATTGTCCTGTTAATAAGAACTTCAGAAAAGAGGAGGAGAGATAAGGAAGGAAATTATATTATAAAGAGAGGAGAAATTCCTGGAACTGAAAACTGGGTAGTGTGTTCAGCACAATGAATTTTAAAAGACCTACGCCTGGATACATCCTCATAAAATCATTGAACACTAAAAAGAGAAGATTCCCCAAAGCTTTCAGAAAGATACAACAGTTTGTGTGCAAAGGAATGAGAATCACTCTGTCATCAGGCTTCTAAAGAGCAGCTGGATGCTAGAAAACAAAAGCTGCAGTGCTTTGAGGATGTTGAAACAATTTATTTTCATCCTAAAACTCTCTATCTGGCCAATAATGGGAGAAGATTAAACCATGAAAGCACTCAAAAAATGTAATTTGTAAGCAACTTGTCTTAGTTACTGGAGGATGCACTCCAGCACAATTAGAATAAAAAAGAAAAGGGAAGATAGAGGATTCAAGAAACAGTCAATACAACCAAATAAAACAAAATGGGAATTTCCGGATATTTGCAGCAGATCTAGAGAGCTGCAGTCCTGACTGGAAGAACAGACAAGACCAGGAGAAAAGAGGCATTGAAATAAAACGTGATCGAAATAATCAAGGAATGATAAGAGACTGAAATTTCCCTTCCTATCAGATAAAAGAGGGGCAGAAAGGACTCTGAGAAAAACAAAAACTGTAAGAAAAGTGGGGTGAAATAAGAGGCAAACCAAATATGGTGTCAATTTAAGCAAATGACCTAGAGAAAAAAGGAAAAGCTATTTGGCTTTGACGCTAGGGACAGCCTCTTGATAGTGGCTCAACACTGGAACTACAGAACCTGTAGAGAAGCAATCCTAATATATTACCTAGCCAAGCAGTAAACAATATTTGCATTGTTAAACTAATATAAACATTATTTTTTTAATTTTCAAATTTGAGTCAATTCAAGGACACAGGAGGAATATTGGTGAAATTTTAGGACAACATGTAATTGTCAAAAAACATTTGATGATGTGAAATAATATGTACCTGGTGGAAGGTGGCCTGTGGGGTTAGGGGAAGTATGTAGAGGATGGGTAGACTCATTTTCCAAGTTGGAATGACACTGTCGAAAGTTGATGGAAACAAATATGTAATTGTATTATTTAATATTACAAAAGTGACTAATAGAAGAATTTAAAATAATGCAAATACTAAATATTGGCAAGATGATGGGAAAGAAGAAGTTAATGTGAGTTAACTTCTCATTTCTCATGAGTTAACTGACAAATATAAATGATAATCAGGATAAATAGTTATAATTATAGTAACGATACTTGTGGAAATTACTAGCCAAAGAACTAAGTACAGAAACAATTAAAAGAAATTACAATATATCCAGAGCTGGCTGGGAAACAATCAGTGCTTGTGAGTTTTTCTGTATTATTTGATTTTTTTTACCGAGCACAGTATTATTTTGATAAAAAAAGAGTTAAAATTAAAAACAAAAGAAAAGCCTTAAACTTGTATTGTTTAAGGCAATAGGGGTTGCTATGGAAATTTTAAAACATATAGTTCCTAGAAGAGTATATTTTAAGATCTTCTATGTTCTCTGGCCCCTTAGTGTGGCAGAAGGTTGCCTGACTCACGTTCAGTTCTTCCCCTGCTGCACCCTCCTCCTCTGTCTCTCTCTCTTTCAGTCTGTCTGTCTGTCTCGTTCTTTCTCTCTCACACACACATACACAATATGCCAGAATGGATAAGAAAACTGGCAAGTTTCTTAAGGAGACACAAATATAGTAGTCACCACTTTTTTCACATTCCAACTTAATTTAAATTCGATGCTAAATCTCAGCACATTTAGAGCTTCTCACCTCCTTCATGTTGTTATTGCCTCAATTGCATATTTATACATTTTGTATTTATTAAACTAGATTATATATGTTATGCATGTTGTAAAAAAAATCGTACAGTACTAAAATGACGGGCACAACAAGAATATTGGATTGGGTAGCCATTCCCTTCTCCAGAGGATGTTCCTGACCCAGGGATTAATGCCTGCCAGCATTGCAGGCAGATTCTTTACCATCTGAGCCATCGGGAAAGCCCGTTATTATTCTACATACTATTATACAATGTGAAGTTATATTAGACAGTGTGTTATACTGATTCTCATATTTAGCTAGGCAACTATCTTTACCACTGTTGCGTATTTCCATGTGTGTGTTTTTTTATATCGTTGTACTACATGTGTTGTTTATTTTTTTCTTTTTATTCTCCTTGGTTTATTACTTTAAAAATTCAATTTTAAAGTAAAGTAATAACCAGGGAGGTCAGTTGCTCCAAATAGGATTTCCAATACCATGTTCAGTAAAATTGGAGAGAGTAGGCAAAATATCTTTGTCTTGTTTCTGATCTTAGAGGGAAAATTTTCAGTTTTTCACTGTTGAGAATGACATTAGCTGTAGTCTTGTCTTATATGGCCTTTATTGTGTTATGTTCCTTCTATACCTGCTTCATTGAGTTTTTACCATAACTGGATATTGAATTTTGTCAGATGCTACTTGTGCATCTGTTGAGATGATCATGTGATTTTCATCCTTCGTTTTGTTACTGTGGTGTATAAATTGGATGTTGAAGATCTTTGTGGATGTTGAAGATCTTTGCATCCTTAGAATGATTCCCACCTGATCATGATGTATGATACTGTTAATGTATTGTTGAATTCAGCTTGCTAATATTTTGTTGACAATTTTACATCTATGTTCATTAGGAATACTAGATTGTAATTTTATTTGCTTCTGGCGTCCTAGTGTGGTTTTGGTATTAGGATACTCCTGGCCTTAGAGAATGAGTTTGCAGGAGCTCCTTCCTCTTATTTTTTAGAAAATTTAAGATTGATATTATACATTCTTTGAATAGTTGGTAGAATTTACCAGTAAAGTAAAGAATTTTACCAGTAGAAGTAAATTTACCATTTTACTGGGTTTTTGTTTGTTGGGAAGTTGTTGATTGCAGATTCAATCTCCTTACTAGCAGCTGGTCAATTCAGATTTCTGAACAGAAAATGGTAGTCACCATTTTTCATTGCCTACCATAATTAAATCAATAAATTATTATTTCAAGTCTGAAATAAAAATGTGCACACATTGTGAGCATTAAGTTTGTAGCGACATAACAATTAGAAGAGCATTCTGTAGACATTCAGGTCTCAAGCCCATTCCTTTCCTTAGTCCTCACTTCAAGGTTTTCAGGACTCAGGGGAGAAAAGTGTGTAGTTTTTAATCTCACGTCTGAGTTAATAGTCAACTTGCTTATGGAAATGGCTGTCATTGTTACCATCATCATAGCACATAAAACCAGCTTTCCTCTTATTCAGAAGAAATGCACCTTGCTTCCCCTTCCTTTTATAGCATAAATGGTTTGGTCCTAGAAAATCTAGAATGTAAGATTCCCTCTGGGACATTTGGGCTTCTTGAACCTTAATAAGCCCAATGACAGAAATCTTTTCCATATATCTTGAGTTTTATAAGTCCATAGAAGCCAGAAAGAAAGTCCTGTGCCACACCCAGTACCAAGAGTTAATCTATTAAAAGGATACTGGTCATTTTCTTTTAGTCTGTTTAGAGGGATACATCTATGTGCCATGCATTACATTAGGCAATTTGAATGTATTATCATCTTTTAATTTTCACAATAATTCTAGGAGACAAGAGCTATTATTATATCTATTTTTCAAACAAGATGTTGTGACTTAGAGAAGTCAAATAGGTATTAAGCAATAAAAACTAGATTTAAGCCTATCAGTTCAGTTCGGTTCAGTTCAGTCGCTCAGTCGTGTCCAACTCTTTGTGACCCCATGAATCGCAGCACTCCAGGCCTCCCTGTCCATCACCAACTCCCAGAGTTCACTCAGACTCACGTCCATCAAGTCAGTGATGCCATCCAGCCATCTCATCCTCTGTCATCCCCTTCTCCTCCTGCCCCCAATCCCTCCCAGCATCAGAGTCTTTTCCAATGAGTCAACTCTTCACATGAGGTGGCCAAAGTACTGGAGTTTCAGCTTTAGCATCATTTCTTCCAAAGAAATCCCAGGGCTGATCTCCTTCAGAATGGACTGGTTGGATCTCCTTGCAGTCCAAGGGACTCTCAAGAGTCTTCTCCAACACCACAGTTCAAAAGCATCAATTCTTTGGCGCTCAGTCTTCTTCACAGTCCAACTCTCACATCCATACAGCCTATCAGCCTGGTTCTAAATTCTGAAAGCGTCTATCCAGTTTACTGTAAGCCTTGCAGCTTGAGTTTACCATCATTCCTCTCCTGCTCTGTATATTTAACATAAAATATCTCTACCTCAGCTGATACTTTATCAAATGTACTATTTTTCTCTATTTATATTACCTTGTTTTATTCTTATAGTTTCATCCTCTCAAAGAAATTTTAGTAGAACTGACCAAAATAGCTTCACAGGCATATTTGCTACCATTGTTTTATGTATTGAGACTGTATCTCCTCTGTTTTTTTCTAGCATATTGCTAATCATTAATTTAATATTGCAGAACCTCAACCAGAGTTTGCCTTCATCTATAACTAAACCATTCCTTTGGAAAGGAAGAACTAATTCCAAACAATCATGACTGTTGAATAATTTAAAACATTTTACTCCCACATGAATTATCTTAAATTTATCTACATTGGATAAAATTCTTAGCACACATTTAAAAAATAAGATGAAAGATTACATCACATTCAAAATACTGGTTTTAATTTTTAAAATAATTCCATGAGAAATAAAATGGCAAATTATAAACACATGCTGTTTTTATTGCACTTTCACATTCATTTATAATGTATGACTATTTTAAAAGTGAAATTTTATTTAATCTGCATTTTAGCATATAGTAACAGTAATATATAATGTCCAAATGAGCACATGCAGAAACTGAGGCATCCTATTAAGAGATTCTGTATTCAGTGACAAGTGGATTTGGGGTGAGTAAACTTGAATAGGCTGAGGCCTGCTACTTAATAAGGAGAAAATGGCGAATAACATATGTCAGTCATCTGAGTGTTGACAATTTTTATTTGTGGTTCAGTTCTTTTTTTTTTTTTACAGAAAACAACAAAATCTATAATTAAATGAACAAAAATATAGACAAAAGCCATGAAAATAAGACAGAAAATAGTAAGTAAAAGTGTTTGAAGTGTTATCAAAAGTATTAATATTATCCCTGGTGTTGTGAGTCAACTTTCTATGGAAATAATTTCCATAAAATAAAATATACACATTTCGAGTGAGTTTTGACAAATGCAAGCGTTTCTATTGTTACAGAAGTTCCTTTGTAATCCTTTCCATTCAGTCTTCTCCCACCACTCTCAGCTCCAGGGAAGCATTGATCTGTTTTCTAACACTATTCATTGGATTTTTTTTTCACATATCATACCCAATGGTTTGATCATGATGTGTTAAAGTTTGGTTTTCTTTATAGTCATCCTGCTTGGAATTGATTGTGCTTCTGGGATATATAAGTTAATGTTAGTCATCAAATCTGGGAAAATTCAGACCATAACTTCTACAAATTATTTTTTATGCACGTTTCTCACTTTCTTCTCCTTCTGCAATTTCAATGACACATATGTCAAACTGTTTTAAATTATCCTAGAAGGCAATGGCACCCCACTCCAGTACTCTTGCCTGGAAAACCCCATGGATGGAGGAGCCTGGCAGGCTGCAGTCCATGGGATCCCTAAGAATCTGACATGACTGAGTGACTTCACTTTCACTTTTCACTTTCATGCATTGGAGAAGGAAATGGCAACTCACTCCAGTGTTCTTGCCTGGAGAATCCCAGGGATGGGGAAGCCTGGTGGGCTGCCGTCTATGGGGTCGCACAGAGTCGGACACAACTGAAGTGACTTAGCAGTAGCACATACACCTAAGACTAGAGTTTTTAAATATTTCACTTAGTATTCTTAATATTTGATAATTGCTTTTAATATGTCTTCAAGTTCACTGATTAATTCTTCTGCCATCTCCACTCAGTTATGAATCTTTTCCAATGAACTTTTTATTTCAGGTATTGTACACTTTAGTTCTAGAGTTTTTATCTTTTCTAATTAGTTTTCACTTTTCTGTTTAGAGTCCCTAATTGATCGCTCATTGTGTCGATAGTTTATTTAAAATCTTTGAAAATATTTATGATTGCTGCTTTAGGTCTTTGCTACAAATCAAATATTTGAATCACACTGAAATCAGTTTTTATTGACTTCTTTTTTTCTTGACTATAAATTACATTTTCCTGTTTTGTTAAATTTTTAGTAATTTTTAACTGTATCATAGACATTGTGAGTAATGTATTACAGGCTCTTGGGATTCCATAATAGCCTTCTGAAGACTGTTGATTTTTGTTCCAGGAGGTAGTTTAATTATTGGCTGAACACCTGGAACCTAAATGGACTTGTTTTACACTTTGTTATGGCAGATATGAGGAAAATGTGAGGTTTTTCTAAGACTCTCTAACCTGGGTAGAGTCAGCTTCCAAACTCTGATGCCCCTACCAATCTTTTTAAGTTTTGTTTTTACGTTCTGTTAGGGTAGGTCTGGAGAAGGCGATGGCACCCCACTCCCGTACTCTTGCCTGGCGAATCCCCTGGACAGAGGAACCTGGTAGGCTGCAGTCCATGGGGTCACTAGGAGTCGGACACGACTGAGCGACTTCACTTTCACTTTTCACTTTCATGCATTGGAGAAGGAAACCCACTCCAGTGTCTTGCCTGGAGAATCCCAGGGATGGGGGAGCCTGGTGGACTGCCGTCACTGGGGTTGCACAGAGTCGGACACGACTGAAGCGACTTAGCAGCAGCAGCAGCAGAGTAGCTCTATTGTAGGCCTTTCTGTAGCATGGTCCATATTCCTAAAGCTTGGCCTTCCTGTAGTATTAGTCAGGTCTCTACCCTCTGGCTGGGCCAGACCTCTAATATTTCCCAGGACTGCTTGATCTCTATTATCCCTTTTTCCTCTCAACCCCATAGTAGCCACTCTCTGGAACACCTAGCACATGGTCTCACCTGGAACACACACAGCCCAGTCCTTAGACAAGGTCTCATGAAAAACCCTCACCCGGACTTTTGAGTCTTCTTTGACCTAAAGGTTCTAACCTCTTCAAAATCTCCAAACTCTGAAGTTGGCCCCAAGCAGAGAGAGATGACAGCTGTGGGAATCATCTTGTGAGTTTTCTTTTCTCATGGATCACAATCTCATGTGACATTGTTCAGTGTCTGAAAACAGTTGCTTCATGCATTTTACACAGTTTTATACCTATTTATGGAAGGAGGGTTAAATCCGTACCAGTCAGTCTATCTTGGCTGAAGTTTTATCTACAGTTTTGAAGAAACACTGAATGAAATCTGAGATCCATTAATACTGACTGACATCTGAGTGTTTATGGTGATAGTCAGGTGACTGAAAAGGACGGTATAATAACTAAATTAAAAAAAAGAAAATGTGAGTCAAAATATAGACCATCTAAAATGTACATTATGTGTTTGTTTTCCAGTTTATCTTCCTTGGGACAATCAACCTCTTCCCACGTTCTGGGTTATAAATGACTTTCAATTACAGTGCCTGCCCAACCACTCCCAGTCACACATGTAGGCATGTTTGCCCAGGCGGAGCCAATCAAAATGCTCCATGCTGGGACTTCCCTTGTGATCCAGGGGCTAAGACTCCATCCTCCCAATGCCAGGGGCCTGTGTTCAATTTCTGATCAGGCACTAGATCCCACACGCAGCAACCAAGGCTTCACATGCTGCAACTAAAGATGCCATGTGCCACAATGAAGATGGAAGACCTCACATGCCACGTAAGACCCAGTGCGGCCAAATAAATTCAAATGAAAACAAACGAACAAAAACCCAAAATGCTCCACACTAATGACCTCAGTGATTGGTGCAGGAATGAGCATCCAACAGTGTCAGTCAGAGTCTTCCCTGGCCTTAACAAATGAATATTTTTAGAGAGATATTCTCTTTCGGTTCGGGTTGCTAACTGTAAAGATATGAACTGGGTCTCTTGACAGACACCTTGCCCACCGAAAGGACAGAGTGTAGCTAGTAGGTGTTTGTCTCTCTTGGGCTGCTCAGCGGTTAAAAACCTTCTTCCAATTTGAGATCTCTATTGTGGGACCCTCAGCAGGAAGCAGGGTCCTCTCACCCACTCTAGTAGCCAAACCTTCTCTCTCCTTACCCTCTGGAAGCTAGGACTCAGCCAGTCAGACTGAATCTCATCAATCCGACTCTCCTACTTACCTTTCAGATATGAATGCTGTCATGTGAAGATGCAGAAAGAGTAGCAGTGGTTTGTACAACAGCAGTGGCCTAGAAGATGCAATGAGAGCAGTAAGTGTCCAGTTACGGCACATTCAGACAGCTTACGGCAAGTATCCTGGTGGCACCAGCAGCAGTATCTTCACTGGACTGTTTCTGAGGGTTCACAGCAGTCTAGGAATCCTTAAGTGTTGCTTATTTTCTATTCCTGGCTCTCAGGCCCTCCTAAAAATCATTCAGGCTAACCTATATCCTTCTATAAATTCCTTTTTTTTTTTTTTGCTGAAGTTAATTAGGCAGACTGTTAGGTGTCTTTCAAAGTGTGTGTGTAGGTGTCTCTTTGTGTGTATATATACATATGTGTATATGCACACATAGAGATAGATATTGATAAATATTAATATGGAGAGAGAGAGACTAGAAGGGAGAGATGGAGGGAGAGAAAGAGGAAAAAGAAAGAAAAGAAGGAAACTTTCACTTGGAAATTTATATTTTTCCATACTGCTTTATTTATATATATAAGAAAAATTTGTATTTTTCTTATACCAGAATTCCTTGGTGGCTCAGATGGTAAAGAATCTGCCTGCGATGTAGAAGACCTGGGTTCTATCCCTGGGTTGGGCAGATCCCCTGGAGAAGAAAATGGCAATGCACTCCAGTTTTCTTGCCTGAGAAATCCCATGGACAGAGGAGCCTGGCAGGCTACAGTCCATGGGTTCGCAAAGAGTCAGAAACAACTGAGCAACTCACACACACATACACATACTGCTTAAATGTCTTAGAGTAAGCACACATCTTTCTTAACATTTTTTAAGAAAATCAAAAGTAGGAGGTTACTTTGGCTTCAGTTACCCAGACTGGGAGAAATATCAATAACCTCAGATATGCAAATGATACCACCCTTATGGCAGAAAGTGAAGAAGAACTAAAGAGCCTCTTGATGAAGGTGAAAGAGGAGAGTGAAAACGTTGGCTTAAAGCTCAACATTCATAAAACTAAGATCATGGCATCTGGTCCCACCACTTCATGGCAAATAGATGGGGAAACAGTGGCTGACTTTATTTTTCTGGGCTCCAAAATCACTACAGATGGTGACTGCAGCCATGAAATTAAAAGACACTTACTCCTTGGAAGGAAAATTATGACCAACCTAGACAGCATATTAGAAAACAGAGACATTAATTTGCCAACAAAGGTCCATCTAGTCAAGGCTATGGTTTTTCCTGTGGTCATGTATGGATGTGAGAGTTGGACTGTAAAGAAAGCTGAGTGCCGAAGAATTGATGCTTTTGAACTGTGGTGTTGGAGAAGACTCTTGAGAGTCCCTTGGTCTGCAAGGAGATCCAACCAGTCCATTCTAAAGGAGATTAGTCCTGGGTGTTCATTGGAAGGACTGATGTTGAAGCTGAAACTCCAGTCCTTTGGCCACCTGATGCAAAGAGCTGACTCATTGGAAAAGACCCTGATGCTGGGAAAGATTGAAGGCAG
The DNA here is from genome assembly GCF_000754665.1 of Bison bison bison. Classification (NCBI taxonomy): domain Eukaryota; kingdom Metazoa; phylum Chordata; class Mammalia; order Artiodactyla; family Bovidae; genus Bison; species Bison bison. Next base: position 6,703,029 of record NW_011494894.1, read on the forward strand.
AAGGAGA
>NW_011494894.1:6703135-6704842 GCF_000754665.1 Bison bison bison
GATGCTGGGAAAGATTGAAGGCAGAAGGAGAAGGGGACGACAGAGAATGAGATGGTTGGATGGCATCACCGACTCGATGGACATGAGTTTGGGTGAACTCCGGGAGTTGGTGATGGACAGGGAGGCCTGGCGTGCTGCAGTTCACGGGGTTGCAAAGAGTCGGACACGACTGAGTGACTGAACTGAATTGAACCCAGACCTTAGTTACTGTATGTCTAAATGCTCTCACTACATCATCTTCACCAATAAAATTGTTCTGTAGATATATGCAGTGTAGAGCCTTGGAACGTGATTCTTTCCTGAACTTCACTTGGAATAAGAGAGCAGCTGCTCTTTCTAGATACTTTGGAGGCAGGAATTTATAGACCTCTGTGGTTTGAGGAAGGAAAATGAATTTCTTCTGCATTGAATTTTCCCTGGAAAATTTTTACATTTACCAAGATGCTCTCTGACAGACAATGGTGTCTGTCTCTCACTGGAAACTTCAACTGTGAAGAAAACTCTTTTTGCTGAACAGTATTTATCCAAGTTGGTACTTTTTGGTTTGGGTTTATAATGTTTTTATGCACATAGCATGTGAGTGACTAACACTCATTCATTTCCTTGCATTCCCTACTTTTTGGACCTGTATTTGTGTTGTAGTTTTTGGAAAATATGGCTTGATGTGTCTGTGGTAACCACAGGAAGATGAAATAGTGATATATAACTTGTATGCTTTGACAGACTAGAATTTTGTCCTGAATGTGATGACTACTCTTATGTTTATTTATAAAGGCCTGGTGAAATGACAGGAAAATTATGATTCCTTCATGGCTACACCCTTTGAATCACTGCTGTCATCACTATGATGGAATGAAATTCTCCCAGGTTCATATACTTCTGTGGTCTATATGGTACTTCTTTATTATATATTTTTTATTTTATATTTTTAAATTTTATTTATTTTATTTTAGTTGGAGATGTACACATTATGTAGTGTGGCTTAATAAGCAGGACTCGTTTATGCTTGCAGCTCAAAAATATTTCCCCATAGAATGCAAGTTGGTACAGCTACTATGGGAAACAGTATGTAATTTGCTCAAAAGACTAAGAATAGAGTTGTCATATGATCCAGCAATCCCACTCCTGGGCATATATCTGGGCAAAACTTTAATTCAAAAAGTTACATGCATCCTTATGTTCATTGCAGCACTATTTATAACAGCCAAGACTTGTGAACAAACTAAATGTCCGACGATAGATGAATACATAAAGAAGATATGGCATATATACAAAGGAATATTACTCAGCCACAAAAAGAATGAAATAATGCTATTTGCAGCAAAATGGATAGCCCTAGAGATTATCATACTAAGTGAAGTCAGAAAGACAGATACTGTATGATAATTACTTATGTGTGGAATCTAAAATATGACACAAATAAACTTCTCTTGAAACAGAAACATACCAACATAGAGAAGAGACTTGTGGTTGCCAGTGGGGAGAGGGGATGAGGGAGGGATGGACTGAGAGTTTAGGATTATCAGGTGAAAACTATTATATATAGGATGGATAAACAGTCAGGTCCTACTGGATGGCACGGGGAACTATATTCAATATCTTGTGATAAACCATAATGGAAAAGAATATGTGTGTGTGTGTGTGACTGAATCACTTTGCTGTACACTAGAAATTAATACAACATTGTAAATCAACTATATTTGATTG
>NW_011494894.1:6704942-6717285 GCF_000754665.1 Bison bison bison
ATTTGATAAAATAAAAGAAAATCATTTCCCCATAATTTCAATTGTTTATTAATTTGGGCTTAGCTGGCTATTTTCGGAGAAGGCAATGGCACCCCACTCCAGTACTCTTGCCTGGAAAATCCCATGGACGGAGGAGCCTGGTGGGCTGCAGTCCATGGGGTCGAGAAGAGTTGGACGCAACTGAGTGACTCCACTTTCATGCATTGGAGAAGGAAATGGCAACCCACTCCAGTGTTCTTGCCTGGAAAATCCCAGGGACGGGGGAGCCTGGTGGGCTGCTGCCTATGGGGTCTCGCAGAGTCAAACACGACAGAAGCGACTTAGCAGCAGCAGCAGCAGCTGGCTATTTTAAAACACAAATGCACCACTGGAGGGTAGGTCCCATTCATCCTTCTGTAAGAATTATGTAACTATAGTATGTGCATTGCAGTCTGTCTGTCCCTGCAACACCAGTTATTCAACCTTCTCACCTGCTTTGTGTCCTGAGATGCTGACTTTATTGGCCAAATCAACCCAGGTCCGTTGCCTTCTGGCTTGGGCTGGTTTGGCCAACAGGAAGCACAGGGGAGAGATCCAAGTGTGGGAGGAGAGAGAGGTCAAGGTGTTTATTCTCCTGGTTCCTTTCCTGCTGGACCCGGTTTGACACTGGCTGTCTTTCTCTACCTAAGATCACGGCCCTCACCTGGTTCTGGTAACTGCTTCTTCTCTCAATCTTTGCTCCTTTCTGCTGTTACTATCTTTAGTGTGCTTTCTCATCCTTTGTTGATTTCCTTTAATCCTGCCCACAACATTGTAAATTGTCCTTCCATTAAAGGAGTCCAATAATCCCTTTTGAATGCACCGTTTTTTTTCTGAGAGGACCCGGAATGACACAGTAATATTGCTATGAGTGGCCTCTTGGAAATGGACCTCTAAAATTGTATATTAGGGTTGTACTGACTGATAAGCGGAGAAGGAAATGGCAACCCACTGCAGTGTTCTTGCCTGGAGAATCCCAGGGACGAGGGAGCCTGGTGGGCTGCCGTCTATGGGGTCGCACAGAGTCGAACACGACTGAAGCGACTTAGCAGCAGCAGACTGGTAGGCAGAACAGTGGCTTCCCCAAAATGTTCACACCTTGATCCCTGGAATCCTTGAATATGCTATGTTATGTGAGAAAAAAGAATTAAGGCTGAAGATGGAATTAAGTTTGCTCATCAACTGACCTCAAGACGGGAGGTAATCCTGAATTGGATCTGAATCAGCCCAGTGTAACCACAAGGGCCTTGGAAAGTAGAGGAGAAAGGCAGAAGGATCAGTGTCAGAGCGGTGTGACGTGAGAGAGACAAACCAACCATTTCTGACTTGGACATGGAGGCCACATGTTCAAATGTGGCTACAGAATGCACGGAGCCTCTAGAAATGGAAAAGTCGAGGAAACAAGCTCTCTCCTGGAGTCTCCAGGTAGCATGTAGCCTTTCTGACACCTTGATTTTAGCCTAGTGAGACTCATATCAGACTTTTGGCTTACAGAGTTGTAAGATAATAAATGTGTTGTTTAAGCCAGTAAGTTTGTGGTAATTTGTTATAGCAGCAATAAGAAACTAACACAGATGACTAACATATTTGTTGAGAACAGAGAATCTTCTTGATGAAGGAAAAGGAAATATGTATAACCCATGGTATGCTATTCAAATTACTACAAATAACAAAGCTTAGGATGCAGTGCAAGTGGAGAGTAAGGTGTTGCAAGACCAATTAGTAATCTTCCTTAGTTGCTATGGTGACAACGGTAACTATTAAGATAGTGGTGTGAGCTGGCTGTTTCTATCAGTTTTAAATAATGTGCATGGATAAAAGTACTAATGAAAAGTTATTAAGGTTCACTCAGGGCTAAGTATAAAATCTCTATGGCAGCTTGAAAAACATTGCTTACCCTCTTCAGCCTATGTTTGATCAATCTAGAATCTAAGAACTGCAACATCAAAGTCTAATTTGCTAAGGAGCAGAAAAGGGAAACTTGGGGTGTGGGACTGGAATGTTTGACAGACACAGGCAAGACCAAGAACTTTGAACTCTGCAATTCTCTTAAAACGTTCTTGCACATAAGTACCCCAACCTAGTAGAAGGGCTGGAGAACACAGGTTGGTTGTAGATGAAGGAAGCTATGTTTATTACTTTAGTCCTCAGCCTCAGAAACAGGCCTGGGCAGCTAAGCTTCATACTGATCATTTCTTTTTTCAACTTTATTTCCATGTTACACTTCATAAAAGGCACTGGTGGTGGCTAACATTTTAGATATCGGGGGGATTTTGACTGAATTTATATCACTTACCATGTACGGTAGCTGGGGGTGCTCCATGTTGGGGACATGTGTTTTTTCTCACAGATAAAAGAATGCTAAGGTGAAGTGTGTCTCCACCTTTTTCTACCCTGCTTTATATCCTGAGACATTGACCTCTATGGACCACATCAACCAGACTCTCTTGTCCTCTGGCTTCTAGCTAGCTTTTGCCAATTCGAGGCACTGGCAAGAGACTAGAGGGTAAGCTGAGAGGGAAAGGGCAGGTATTTATTTTCCTGGCTCCCTCCTTGTGAGGCTACAGTTGACTGTGTCTGTCATAGCCACTATTTTAGAAACATAGCTAGAGATCCCAGTCCATCTTAGGCAGAGCTCCTCTATGGCTTGCTGGGGTCCTTCACCTAACCCTTTTTGATTTCCCTTAAATCTGCCCTGCCCTCGCTTTTCTAAATAGACACTTTATTTACTTCTCTTCAAATATACCCTTTTTCTTGCCTGAACCCTGACTGATACCATCATCATTATCATTGTTATCATCAATGACATCATAGTAGTTAACACTGATCAAGCTCTTCTTATGTCCCAGGTACCTTAATACATGAATTTGCTTATTTTATCTTTATCACAACTATATGAGCTGTATGACTACTTTGATCAGGACATTGACATTTACCAATTATCACATAGCTTTCCCAAACTTACCCAGCTAGTAAGTGGCCGAGATGAGATTTAACCCCAGTCCGTAACATTTGAGGGAACAGAGCAAAATAAGTAAAGAAGACAGGTTTTTAAGTCAGAGAGACTTGCCTAAAGATATCACATGGTGACCTGAGCCAAAACACTTAATCTCTCTGATCTTAGGTTTCCTTGTTTCTGAAATGGAAACGACACTGCCTCTGCCAGTTAGAGTTCTTTGTTTGCAAGCAACAGAAACACCACCACCCAAACAAAATGAAAGGAATCCAGAGAGTTCTAAAGGATTCAGGTAGCAGCAACTGATGAATGTATTGTTCAAGGCTTCTGTGTTGTCAGCTCCAACCATCTTCCATTCATGGTTGACTGTGCTTAAGACTCAAACTCCCTGGAGATGGAGCCTCCCTGACCTCACTTGTTTGTCTTATACATCCACAGCTTTAACCAGATAAGCTAGGGCACCAGGTCTCTGCTCAGTGTTCAAGGGTTGGTCTCCCAAGGAAGATCAGTGTGGTTTTACTTGAAAAGGAGGTAAGGGATGCTGTGAAGGCAAAAAAGCAAATGAAGAAACCCTATAAAACCCACTTTCATGCATGCAGCAAAAAGTAAAGGAGATAATTTAGGCAGATCTCTTGACACAGAGGAGTAGAGCTTTCTCTTCCATTCTGCCTGAGCATTCAGAAAAGAGGAATTTATGGTAGTAAGCAGAGTATATTAGAGGGGATTTTGGTGGCTCAGTCAGTAAAGAATCTGCCAGGAATGAGTGAGACCTGGGTTTGATCCCTGGGTTGGGAAGATCTCCTAAAGAAGGGAATGGTTACCCACTCTAGTATTCTCGCCTGGAGAACTCCAGGGACAAAGGAGCCTGGTGGGGCTCACAAGGGGGTCACAAGGAGTCAGACATGACTGAACGACTTTCACTTCACATCCTCCACTAGCTCTTTGTATTGTCTGCCTTCTGATTATCTCTTGCAGGAACCTTTGATGTTTACTTCCCCTTGTCCTGCCTAGTGACTGCCACCCCTTACCCCATAATCCCTGTGCCAACCAATCCCTCACCCCAACCAATGATATAGGCTTCTAACAGTCTGTCCGTGTGCTCTCTCACCTGGTTCATCTCAATGTTCAAGGCCCTGTGTTTCTCCACGTTTCAATTTTAAAATTTAAAACACATAGAAAAATTGAAAGTAGACAGTGCACACCTGTAAAAACATCATCTATTTGGCAAAACTAATATAATATTGTAAAGTTTAAAAATAAAATAAAATTTTAAAAAAACAGAAAACTAAGAAAAAAAACCATCATCTATATTTTACCATTCTTAATTTAGGTTATTTGGTTTATGGCATACATATCCATCCATCTATCCACTCATGTATTTATTCAAGCCCCTATTTACAACCCTGCACCTTAATGGATTAATACAATTTTTTTTTTTTTACAGTGAACCTAAAGATTTGACATCAGTGTTAACAAAGAGACAACTGACAGAGATCTCAACAACCACTGGAGTTGAGCCAGCCTCTCTTGGTTAATTTTTTGAATAAAAGTTTTTTTTTAAGGATTTGTTTCTCACACAAAGTAACCATCTGTTCTTTCTGACAGGTTCCTTGATTCCTGTCATTTCTAACTATGTCTCTAAAATAGATTTTCTAGAGAATTGCTTTTGGAATGATGGGGAAGAGTTCATGAGGAAAATTCACCAACTGAAGTGACCACAAACTAAAGAAATATGTGGACAGAACATTTCCTAAAAGATAATATTGATAGATTTTGGAAAATGTACAAAATCTGTCTCACAATTACCAGAGGGATAATAACATTGATCATCAAATCTTGGAGGAGACTAAGATCTTAAGAAAGATACTTTCCATCTTGAGAATAGGATAAACATCTCAATTCTTGAGGGTTATTTGAATACCAAGGTAATTTACATATCCCAAGTTGCATTCCCTTATTACTGACGAGATTTCATTGTGAGATTTATGGTTCTGGTTCAGGGTCCTGAACTCAAGATTTGGGCATCAAGGTTCTCATTGATTTGCTTACTTGTTGAAAAGAGATACTGAGCCAGTGCTGGTTAAATTTTAGGTGCAAAGGTAATGAAGTAGAAGAAACATAACATAGCCATTTTGGAAGTGTAAAGACAGTTTACATGTAGCTCTAAAATATGGAACATCTACTGTTGGTGACATTTGTCTGTGTTCTGGCATGAGATTTTACTTCTGAGAATGGAAGGGTGTGTTTTGAGAGTCCTAGGGGAGGAGGGATTAGCAGGTACCTGGGGAAAACATGCTGGAAAAAAAGAGAGACTGAGGAATAATCCTGCCAGGAGGAGAGAGGTCTAATCGGTACTGCAAAGAGTAGGGGGAAATAAACAGAATCCTAGAACATGTCAAAGAAGAGGAAGCAAAGATGAAGAGTAGGTAACAGTACATGAGAGACGTTTGAGCAACACCTAAATAAACTGAATGGAGAAAAGATATCACTGAATTCAGCTGGGAAATTCTCAGAAAGTGACCAGGCATGATACAAGAAGGCCTGGCCTGGAATGATAGGATATGATTGAATAAGAGATGAGTACTAGAGACAGGTAAATATCTCAGGAGAAGCTGATCAGACTCACAGCTCCAGGGGTGGGCTCTCCGTAGCAGAAACTGACTAATGCAGCACATAACCCTAGCCACAGTCACTGGTTCAGAGATGGCCACATGACCTTTATTGAAATGATTGGGAAAAAAAAAGGACTCTTTCCTAGATGGTGTGCTTTAGATTTGAAGCTTGGAACCGCAGCAACCTTGTTGATGCCATGAGACAAAACATGATGCTTACCCGTGGAAGGCTGAAAAATCAGATCATCAAGGACAACACAGAGCCACTGGATCAGTCTCCTCTGAAGTTCAAACAATCCCCAGAATCAGCACATTTGGCCTTATTAGTAAATAGTTACAAACTGATAATGGGTTTGGGGTAGCCCAGAAAGTCTTGCTAGCAGAGTTAATACTGCAAATTTACCCACTTCTTAGAAAAGGCTCTCCTATCATATCCTCTTATACATAGACAATACTCAATTAAAATACAGGATGGAGGGGAAAATTCATTTTATCCAACACATATTGTTGCTACAAAATTAAGGTTAGAAGCAAAGGTAAGCTATGACATGTTTGTGTTTGCAGAGTGGTGGTTTGGGGACAGGAGGTAGTGTGGCCATCAGCGGTGGAGAGTTGAAGTAAAAAGTTATATGGGTGTTTTTCTCCCACTCACCCTCTGTGACAGAGATAAATCACCTGAAGAGATAGAAGCAGTTCTTATGTTTTCTCAAGTGCTCCTTCAAATTCTATTTCTGACAGCCAGCGTCTCACCAGAGGAGGAAGGTAGTATACTTCTAAATTTCCAGGGCAGAGGGAACTAACTACTTAAAAAGGAAAATAATATTTGATAGTGTAATATTAGAGCTCAATTCTTTTTTAAAAAAGACTTTTTAGTGTGGACCGTTTTTTAGAGTCTTTATTGAATTTGTTATAAAATTTCTTCTGTTCTATGTTTTGGTTTTCTGATTGAAGGCATGTGGGGTCCTAGCTTCCTGTCCAGGGACTGAAACTGCATCCCTGTGCTGGAAGGCAAAGAACAACTACTGATACAAAGTCCTGATATTGACTTTTCTAAGGAGCCATTGTATCCTAAATAGTCTCTTTCTACTATTGGGAAAAATGCTCCCCTTTCCAAAGTGGGAATCATAAACCAACACAGTCTTGCAAAGATGCTCAGAATATCTGTAACTATAACTGGTCAGAGAGAAGAAATTACAGCCTAGAAGAAATAAAAACTGCATTTTCCTTAGTCTTCATTTCCAGAGTTTGTGCGCAAGGCCAGTGTATAAATTGACAGTGAGGAACACCCAGCAGCCCTTTCCTAATGATCCTAAACAAGTTTCCAAGACCAAACAAGGCATCGTTCCGGCTAATAAACGAGGTCATAAAGCGAATACGCCAATTTCCAAGCTACCCTTGTGCGTGGGGAGAGTTTTTCTTTATGAACTAAACACATTAACTTTTATGGCGGCTGATTTCCTTCCGAGCGCTGTGGAATATTCCATTTATCAAACGGTGTGTATCTTGAGGTATGTGTTTTATGTTATTGGGAGACGGAGAGTTAATAAAATATGGTGCAAATTTTAAAAAGTGGCTCACCTGTGGGGAGGAATAAATAAGATAAACGGGGTGATTAAGGAAAGGAAGCAGCTTACTCAACACTCGTGTGCTGTGTTACAGGAGGCATGAGTGTAAACAGCAGAGGACAGAGATCAGCCACTAAGTAAATATTGGTGACCTCTAGGGCTTAGCCCAGGAGACCTTGGGTCAAGGCTATCATTGAAGTAATGTATGCACAAGTTACATAAACAGGGTAACTGAGAGAGTCTCTGCCCTCCAGAGATTTGCACTCTATTTAGGAAGACAGATTATGTCCATGGAAAGTTGCTATAGCATGCTCCATACTGACACTTCAGGGCTAGCAAAGCTCTACAGTCCTGATGTTGCAGGAACTCAGAGTTGCTATGGGTTTGAGTAGCTGGGGAGAAAGAGGTGGTTTTTGTTTTGTTTTAAAGCAATTTTGTGAAGTCTTTATTGATTTTGTTACCTTATCGCGTCTATGTTATGTTTTGGGGTTTTGGCCAAGAGGTATGTGGGATCGTAGTTCCCTGACCAGGGATTGAACCTGCACCCCCTGCATTGGAAGGCAAAGTCTTAACCACTGGACCACCAGGGAAGTCCTGAAGAGGTGGTTTTGAGTGCACTTTGCAGAGTATGACTGAATGGTGAATAAAGATGTGTATTAAGAGAAGTCACAGAAGTGAAGTAACAAGACAGATGAGGTGGCCTCTGCTGATTCTGGGACATCTCTGGCCCCTCTAAGTGTCCACAAGTGTTTCCCTCCTCTTCCTTTCAAGTGACAATGTTGTATGTAAAGGAAGATGATTTGAATGAAAATAAAAATAAGACCAAGAGCCAGTCTTCTAGAAATCCTTATAAAGAACAACTGTATTGCAGGGCTGTCTTTCAATGACTTCTGTGTGTATCTTTGCTATGTCAATGCACAAGACTTGAAAAAATGAAAATGTAAGCTCTAATAAAAATAGTAGCTCACTAAAGCAGCATTAATAGCAGTTCCTTCCAAGAATTTAAAAGTGGCAGTAACATCATCACCTGAGATTTGAATTCACTTCAGGCACAAGATAATAGATTGTTAAAAGAATTTTCTGGACATCTACTTAGGAGGTTTCAGTTCAGAAGTTACATTAAGGAGTTAGTCATTAAGCACCAGGACAAATCCATTCCCATGTTAATCTTTGTGGTTACCTGCCATATTGCTAACACAGAACTTGCTATCATCATGTGGACAGAAGGAAAATATGATAATATGGGAAATGATGACTACTTCTTCTGTAAGTGTCAAAGATCCTGGAGATCTTTTCTGGAATCACTGAATGGTTTCCATTCCACTTTCTTAGGAAGGCAGTAGTTGATGTCATCAGTTTGTAGAGTCCTATTAAAGGTGAGTTCAGCATCAACTCACCTGCCTTTTAAGGCACTCTCCTCATCATTTCAAATATCCATGTGCACAACACTTAAGTCATCATCATCCCTCACCCATAGCACAACCTCCACTAACCTCTCATTTTGGAGAACAGCACTGCCGTCTATCCAGTGACCTCAGCCAATAACCCAGACTCCGGTGTTGTGTTCCCCCTGCAGTTCCTGCTGCTCTCATTTCTGCCCACTCAGCATTTCTCCTGTCCATCCCTTCCACTCCATCCCTTCTGCTATTTCTGTCGGTAAGGTTCTCACCATTACACATCTGGAGTATTACAGTAGTCTCCTCACTGTCCTCCTTTGCTCTCCTATAACTCTTCCCATGATACTAATAAATCAGCATTGTCATTCACACACAGTTCTGTTCACATTCCTCCCCTCGTTGAAATCTTTTACTGCTTGTAAAACAGGGTTCAAGCAATTCAGCCGGCACAGGAAAGTCTTCATGATCTGACCCCTGCCTACTGCATGAACTGTATCTCTTACCACATCTATCATTTCTTATCCCACAGTCCAGCCAGGCAGCATTATTTTCATGAACTTTGAATGCACCCCGCTCCTTCCTGCTTGTATATCTTTGTCCAGGTTGCTCTTATATGGAATGCTCTCGTGAGTGACCAGTACTGCCTGACTCACCTTTAAAGGCTCAGTTCAGGAATTAGCCATGAAACCTTTCCTGTCTGCTCCCTTAAGAAGAATCATTTCTGATTCAATGCTCCCTTCAGACTTGTAGAGCCTTCTGGTATCACATATACCGTATTGTGCCTTCTGGTTTCCGTGTCTGTCTTCCCTTCTAGGTGAAACGAGGGCTGACTCCACGTTCACCCTTGTCTTGTGTTCTTGTTCATATTGCCAACCAGTTCCGCATTAGGCTCTACCAAAGGGAGCGCTAGAAAGTGGAAGAAAACTGGAGGAGGGAGAAGGGACTTGCTGCTTCCTATCTGCTGCTTCCTGGCCTTTGTCTGCTTCCTATTCCGGTGAGGAACAGTCCAGAAATGCTTCTTCACTTTTCTACAGTGGCAGCTGAGTCCAGTTTGCAATTTCGCCATCTCTTACAGAACCAGCCTCTTTGTGTCTCCAGGGAGACGCCAGCCTGGGCCAGCACCCTCTCCTCAGAGGTCTGGGTCCCAGTACCTAGAAAACCCCATTCCCAGCTTCTAAGTTTTAATAATTCCAACCTCTTCCCTTGTCCCCTCCCAGCCCCCACAGAGGTGGGAACTCCTTCCTGCAGTTCCTACCTCCATTTTACTCTGCTGTGCTGTGTGTTCAGGCACTCAGTCTTGCCTGACTCTCTGCAGCTCCATGGACTGTAGCCCACCAGGCTCCTCTGTCCATGGAATTCTCCAGGCAAGACTATTGGAGTGGGTTGTCATTTTCCTCCTCCAGGGCATCTTTCCAAGCTAGGGATCAAACCCATGTCTCTTAAGTCTCCTGCATTGACAAGTGGGCTGTTTACCACTAGTACCACCTGGGAAGTCCCTGTGATACTGTAGAGTTTTCTTTTTACAGCTTTAGTTGCCTGGTTAACAACGTATCTGGTTAACAACTCTTTTTTGTTAAATTTATCCTGTTAAAATTTTCTGACCTCACCCTGACTGATATAAAAGTTGCTGAACCAAAGAGCTTTTTTAGCATGAAGGTTTCTAAATCAGATTTTTTCCCATACAAACACTGATGGATTAAAAACATGTTACAAATGTGGAGTCAATCACATAAAACCTAATTTCTAAAACATGCCCTGAATCTGTAATGCTTTTACCCGTAAATTTATTCACTATCCTTTCATTCTCTGGGACTTAAATGTGACATGATTGTTTCAGAGAACCCAAGCTAGTTTATGTTGGGTACTTCCTGCATGGGCTAGACCAAACTGTTTGAGACTAGACCCACCCGGGACAAATTGCTCATCCTTCTCGTTCCAGTCCTGTCGTGACTGGACCATTTTCTCTGCTGGTTTGTCATTTGTATGTTTTCTGCCCTTTCTTCCCCAGACTGAGAGTGGGACCATTTCATCTGTTCCTGTGAATCCCCCACAGCTCAGTGCATGTTATACCAACAAACAAAGGAAGGAATGAAGAGGAAAACTCAGGCAAAGGCTAAACCCATTTGCTTTGAGTTACCACTGTTGACTGAGTGGGAGGCCGAGGGGCATAGTAGCACTTGATCAATATTGCTGGTTGATCATCACCAGTAAAACATGACCTCAGCTTCTCATGAGTGCCTCTGTTTTGCTACTGTTATCTGGATCTAAATCTCTTATTGGAAACATTATTTTAATTCCCATTGATGGTGATAGAGGCAGTCATAGCAGAGCATGAATTTAGAGTCAGAAAAGCCTAGGTTTAATTTCTAAATCTGCCATTCATTACCTGTATGAACTCAGGTTACTTAATCTCTTGGAGCCTCAATATTCCCATCTGTGAATTGGAGTTATAATCATAAACATTTGTTAAGGGTTTTATGCCAGATATATTCTAAATGTCATATACCTATATGTTAACTACTTTATTCTCACAACAACCTTCTGAGGTATTTATTATTATTAAAAGTAAGAAGACCAATCTCAGGTCAAATAACTTGCCTAAGATCACCAGCTAAGAATTCTTAGGGTTCAGGTGTAGACCCAGGCAATCTGGCCCTAAAACCCAGCTTCTTAACCATCTGCTCTATTGCCTCTTTCCTTTCATGATTACTAAGAATCTCTTTCCATGAGCTAACATATGTTGAGGGCATGACCCATATAAGTGTGCATAAATAACTCTATTCTGGCACTCTGGAAGGGAATTCAGAAAGAACGTGGATTCAGCAGCTTAGGTTCAGATTAGATTTACCATTGAAATGACCGGACTGGTATGAATTGTTATTTTTGTTATGAGCAGTTTGGCAAAAACCTCTGCCTCAAATAGTAGCAGAACATTTTCCTGCCATCCTTAGCGGTCAACTTGGTGAAAGGTATTTGATTCTGTAATGTTTATTCTGTGTTCTGTTGCTAAGGAAAAGGTGATGTAGTCTCATAGAAAGTCATGGGATGAAAGCTGAGCCGTGTAAAGGAGGCTTCCTGAGCAAGCCAGTCCCAAAGTAGCACACACGGTCCCTGTAGCCTGCTCCGTGTCTTCCCAATCAGTACCTGTCCCTACCTGATGGAATATATTTATTTGTTTATGTGTTGTCTGCCCTCTCACAAAAATACAGCCTCCATAGGGCGAGAACTTTACCTGTGTGTTTCCCTGGCGCACAATCTTTGCCTAAATATGTGTTGCCAAGAGTGGGTTCTCGGTAAGTACTTGGGGAATGAAGACTTGACAATGTCTAGTTTTCCAGTAAATGCAGAAAGACTTTTCATGTGTTAGCGTCCATACGCATTTGTTTTTTTTTTTATAGGAGTCTAGTTGCTTTCCCGGGTTATGTTAGTTCGTGCTGTACAGCAAAGTGAATCAGCCATACCTGACCTTGGATCCCCTCCCTGTTGGGCTCCTTCCCATTCAGGTCACCACAGCGCGTTAAGCAGAGTTCCCTGTGCTGTGCCCATTCCCGACCGGAATTGAAAATGTAACCTTAAGTTGTAACTAAGGCAAAGCTGACACTGTGCAGACCTAGATGCGGTGCACAAGCAGAGGTTGTACTTCCTTCAGCGCTTGAAAGCAGGGTGCAGATTCAGACAGGCCTCAGAGGAGGCGTCGTCTGAGGACAGGTGGGAGGCAAATGTGGACGCCCTGCTGTTGTTAGCACCGCGGATAAGGTCCAGCTTGAGAAGCCCTTTCAGAATTTAGTACCAAGG
>NW_011494894.1:6717385-6725499 GCF_000754665.1 Bison bison bison
TAGTACCAAGGAAAACGTTGTCTCTCCTAAAAAGCAATACAGACTAAATAACTCTAGTCTGTGCTTTTCGCTTTGGCTGCTTGGAAGCTTAGGACCGAACTTAATACTCAGTAATAGTAGAGAGTTGGCCTAGACTATGGTTTCAGACTCTCTCTCTCTCTTTCTGATATCTTACTTTTATATGCATATATACAATATACAATGTATCTTTCTGAGATATACCTAACCTGTTTCTATTTTAATACATTTATTATAAGAAGCAATATATATTCACCTACATACACACACAATGGAATTTTACTGAGCCATAAAAATAATGGAATATTGCCATTTGGAGCAATGTAGATGGATCTAGAAATTATCACATTAAGAGAAGTAAGTCAGAAAGAGAAAGACAAATACCATGTTATTACTTATATGTGGAGTCTAAAAAACAATACAAATGACTTTATTTACAAAACAGCAACAGATTCACAGACATAGAAAACAAACTTACGATTACTAAAGGGGAAAGGGAGATGAGAGGGATAAATTAGGAATATGGGACTAACAGATACACACTACTACATATAAAACAAATAGCAAGGATTTACTGTATAGCACAGTAAACTATTCTCAGTATCTTGTGATAATCTATAATGGAAAAGAATCTGAAAAAAATATGTATAATCGAATCACTTTTCTGTACACCTGAAACTAACAGTAATAAACCAACTATACTTCAATAAAAAAATAAAATTTAATTTAAAAATAAAACAAAAATAATAAACTTCTGATACATGTTTCTTGTATTACAAACCAGCTCAAATTTAGAAAGTAGGATATAAATATAAACACTGAAATAAAGAAAGCAATCAGAGAAGTTCTAGAGAACACCAGATACCATGGGCTAGTGGCCCTGGAACCTCTCTTTCCTCGTCCCTTGCAAGACATGCACCCCTCCTCACGCTGTCCCTGCTTTTGGGGTGACAAGCAGTGGTCTCATTCAGCATGTTCATCTCCTTCCACCTCTTCTTCTATGTCACCCATACCGGCCACATACCCAGCAAATCTGAGCCTGAGCTCTTCTATTTAAACTTCTTCAGAGCCCCAGTGCTCAGCAGAGAAAAATCCACAGTATAAACTCTCAAGCCACATTCTATGTCATGTCCCTCTCAAACTTTAGGTTTAGTCAATGTGATTCTTTTTATCAAAATGTGCTGCACGCCTACTACATGCCTGGCACTGCATCCGGGGCTTGTAGAGCTGTCAAGCGTTGCTCTCTGTGAAGTCCCCTGGATGCCCTTGTGGTTCATCCTGTCTCCTGACATCTTACCCTGTGTACCGCATCCATTCCTCTATTATTTTGCTCCAGTTCACACTGTTGGACAGTGACTGGCTTAGGTTTATGGTTTACTTCCTCTACTTGACTCAGTTCATGGGAAGCAGGAGACCTCATTCATTCAACTCTGTGCTTTCAGAGTATAGAGGCTGGCAAGGCTGTGTGTGCATGTGTATATTTTTAATTGAGGAAATTGAGGACATGAGAGCAGAAAGAATGAGGCTTTTCACATAGTATATATTCACTAAATATTTACTGGAAGAGAAAATGTGGTTCAGAGATACCAAGTAACTGTGTACAGGAAAGGGAAATGTTTTGGATGGGCTGCATAAGCAGTTAATATACCTGTGCTTTGGAAGAAGATATAGTGACTGAACCTTTGGATGTGTGTGTTTAGTTTGATTCAATAAATGTTTCTTGAACATCAACTATAAATAGGAAAGCTGATTGAGCAGCTAAAGGTTTGAGCAACAAAGCATGCATGCTGTATCCTCGGGAAGCTCTATTACCTTCAAGACGTGGACTCTGGAGCTAGAAGAATCCTGGGCTCAAGTCCCATTCTCAGTTCCACCACTTTCCAACTGTATAACTTTGGGCAAGTTAACTAACCTTTCTGAGCCTCAGTTCCATAGAAATGACCTAATTGACAGGTTTCATGAGTTTGAAATAAGGCAAACCATGTGGTGTGTAAGGTACATAGAAAGGATGCGACAAATGCTAGCTATCAGTACTAAAGGCCAAATAAGAAAGCTAAACTATGCTCCAGACTTATCTTCTAATTGACAGAAAGAGCCATGTTAACTCTTCATGGAACAAGGCAAGGCAGCAATGAAGATGCAGACATAGAGAACAGACTTGGACACGATGGGAGAAGGAGAGGGAGAGATGCATTGAAAGAGTGACATGGAAGCATATACATTACCATACGTAAAATAGATAGCTAGTGGGAATTTGCTGTAGGGAGCTCAAACCCAGGGCTCTGTGACAAGCTAGAGAGCTAGAGTGGTGAGATGGGGTGGGGGGTGAGAGGGAGGTTCAGATGCAGGGGACACATGTATACCTATGGCTGATTCATGCGGATGTATAGTAGAAACTAACACAATATGGTAAAGCAATTATCCTCCAATTAAAAATACAATAAAAATGCTTACTAAATCCCCAAATGTTTACATTTAATCATGTGAAGTAATATTCAACTGCTTTTGACTTATTAAAATGGCAGTAACTTTTCATGACCCAATACTGCCTGTATGGTACAGTTGGTCACTGACCCCTCAGGGGCCAGTTCCTCAGATTTCCTCTGTCCATTCTGACCTCTTTCCTCTGAGTCAGCTTGTTCATTTGTGCTTGTTTATGATGCATGCTCTGCTTTCTCCCCAAAAGGACCCAAGGAGGCTCCGCTCCTGTAACAAGGAGGCTGTCTGTGCAGTTCATTTGGCGATTAATCACCCGCTGCCTTATGACAAATCCTCTATTGCTTTGGACTGTTATGCAAATCTTGAATTGGTCTCAGCTTTTGCAGGCCAAAAGCTATTAATAGGGCTAGAGAGCAACCAGGCCACCTACGAAGCAGAGTGGAGAAAGTGCATGTGTGTTGTGGGGCACCGGCTTCAGGAGTTGGGGACAGGGGACCAGTGAGCCTGAGACAGGAGCCACAGCTAGTGAGTGTCACGAGCATCTGGACCATGGGCCTAGGAAGAGAAAGGACTCCTCCAGATTGAAGGAGGATCCACAAGGAGAGTTTTGAGCAAGAGGGCAGGAGGTCTCTTGACTTAAAAGAAATCAGAGGCTTGCTTTTGGTCCTTACTTCTGTTAAGGAAAAAAGAGAGCCTTTGTTAAGGGGTGATATTCAGGGGGCAGCACTGCAGAGCAACATAAAATGTACTTTCTAGACACTTCGGTGCCCAAGAGACTATGGCATTTCTAAAAGATTGAATACTGCTAGCCCCAGAAGATATTATATTTTCAACTCTTGCCTTGTTTTTCTAGTTTATTCTTTAGGAGGAGGGATGGTGTGAGGTCTGTTTTTCTATGCTCCACAAGGTC
The DNA here is from genome assembly GCF_000754665.1 of Bison bison bison. Taxonomy (NCBI): domain Eukaryota; kingdom Metazoa; phylum Chordata; class Mammalia; order Artiodactyla; family Bovidae; genus Bison; species Bison bison. Next base: position 6,720,753 of record NW_011494894.1, read on the forward strand.
TACCTAAATGTTGTAAGTGCTTAATTATTGCCAGGGTGATAGATTGGCACATCCTAGTCTTTCTATCTGACAGAGCATAATGATACAAGAAGGGCAGCAAATCCTCATAGTTATAATTATCCATAATCACAGACTCTCTCCCAGACTCTCACAAGAAGCAAGCTTTTGAAATGAAAAGGAAGCCAGCTCTTTTTCTAAGGGAGGTGCCTAAGAGGTTCTGTGTCTCTTAACCTCAGCTTAAGACAGTAAGGGTATTATACCTGACATAGCTGATGTAAAGGTATCATCACCATCATTCATGTTCGAGGAGCATCCTTTCTATACAGTGTTCAGTATCTCATTTGACCCTGCATCATAGATGAGATGGGTGCTCTCATTCTCATTTTAATGAGGACTCAGAGACTCAGAGAGGTTAAGGAACTTGCCTAAGGTCACACAGCTAACTAGGGGCAGGTTGCAAGCAGGCTTCAACTTCCGTCCCTGGCTTTGGGACAGATAACTTTCTTTCCTGAGCACTCACAGAAAGCCATATCCATAGAAGGGAGGAGGAGGCAGAAGCAGGGATGCGAAACAGGCGTGTGATTTGTCTCACCATTGAGCAGCGTCTCCAGGTGGGTGCATCACAATCCCAGACTGCTCTGCACATGTGTCCTTGCTCCCTAGGAGGCAGGTGCGCTTCCTCCCCTGCCTGTCTCAAGGGCTATGAGCAGAGGATAAGAAGTTGAATTCCCCCCAGGAAGCTTCTGATGGGATAGGGACCCAGCCAGGCTGCAAAGGGAAGCACCAAGGAGCAGGGGACCAGGCTGGATGGAGGCAGGCAAGATGATCTTATGGATTCAGTCTTGGCATCTGACCCTAGAACCTGTCTCCTAAACCTTGAGCAAATCTCCATTTAGCCCCACCTTTAGTGCCACAGCCACACATGGCCCCTGGCTTAGAACTGTTACATATGCTCCTCTCAGTTCATATGTGGGGCGGCGTCTCACAGAGCTTTCAGGCTGTCTCTCCATCCAGTGAAAGGCGGATGACAAGTGAGCCTTTTGTCTCTCATATGCTGTCTAGACTGTGACATGCCCCAGTGCACAATCCAGGCAGCAGAGGGTCTCTTCCTTCAGTGAGAGACGTGATGCATGTCAGGAAAAAGAGCTGGCTTCCTCTTCATTTCAAAAGCTTGCTCCTTGTGAGAGTCTGGGAGAGCTACCAGGCGGCATCACTTTGTCTGGTGGGTGAACGAAGGTGAGGCAACCCCCCCATCCCCAGAGCTTACCCAGAGCCGCAGCCCTTCTCAGAGAGCTGTGCATGTGTGCTAAGTTGCTTCAGTCATATTCAACTCTGTGCAATCCTATTGGACTGCAGTCTGCCAGGCTCCTCTGTCCACGGGATTCTCCAGAAGAATACTGGAGTGGGTTGCCATTTTCTCCTCCAGGGGATCTTCCCAACCCAGGTATCAAACCTGTGTCTCTTACATCTACCTGAACTGGCAGGCAGATTCTTTACCACTAGCGCCCATAACTGAATACTAAAGATCTGTGCCTCCCAGTCTCAATCTGATACCAGATTTACCACATGGCCTTAAGCAAGTTGCCAAACCTCTTTAGACCTCTGCTTCCTCAATTGTAACATAACTGTTCTGGAGTTTAATAGTCCTGGGGAAGAGTTAATAAAATGAACCTTGATCCGTACTGATAAATATTAATCAAAGCTGACAATGATGGTGGTTTTGCAAATATAAAAGTGCCCTCGGAAGAAAAGCTTGTCTGATTCTTCTCAGTGATTTTCATAATGTTGGGCTGGCTCCCAGAAAATATTATGGAACTGTTACACAAAGAAACTGATATTTGCATTTTCTTCTCTTAGCTCATCCTGCTGTATCTATATTTAGATGGCTGTCTAAGGGGATGCCATCAATATCACATTAGTCACAACTGGGAAAAAGGTGTCTCTCCGTCAGGGTGTGTCATTAATCTGCAGCATTAACGCTGTGGCAATATCGCAGGGTATGCCAGCTGGGACGTCAGAGGAGCGGACTTCATCCCAGTGTAGAATGCACTGGATCACAAACATCAGGAGATTTCCAGTCTGAGCTTCTGCGCAACCCCAGAGGCTGAATGCAGCTTCTGACAAATTAAAGCAGAGACAGGAGGAGAAACACAGACAAAAAAATCCAAAGTCTTTTGTCTTCAGCTTTCTTAAAGTTCAAGAAAGTCTACTGCTGCTGAATTTCAATTAGGGGATTTTTTTCCCAAGGCTAAAGATATTTGTGCATTCAATGACCTTTGCTAAGCATGTCCTCTGCACTGTGAGCACCCCTGGCCTCAGCACTGGAGATGTTAAGGATGAAAAAAGACAGGATGCTTGAATTAAAGAGCTTATTGTCCAGTCGGGAAGGCTGACAAAAGACAGACAATCTAAGCACCTGCGGTGGAGCTGTAAGTCCAGAGTGCTGCTTGGGCCCAGGGAGACGGACAAGGGGCTTCTGGGAGGAGAAGACAAATGGGAGGAATGACTTCCGGTTAAAGATAAACCGGTCAGCACCACATGGTTAACTTCTCCTCTCTTAAGAGATTATAACTAGTGTTGTAAGGGACTCTCTTGTAATAAACCCATAGTGATGTAGAAAAGGGGAGAAGTTTCTTCAGACAAGAGGTTTTTGTCCAATCAGCGGTGGAGAGAAAGCGGATGGAGAAGACGTGTGAAGGCTGGGGATCACAGCTGCCCAGAGCCCCAGAGGTGGCGGCTGAGAGAGGGACAGGAAGGCAGGATACGACTGAGCAGTGAGGCTCAGGAAGGCTCAGAAGGTAGCGCTCAGGCCTGAGAGAGTTGAGCGCTCGAGTGGGACAGGAGGCAAGAACCAGGAGGATCCATCAACAATCTTTATGAGAAAGACTCTGGGTGAGACCACCCCACTCCCCACAGCACATTCAGCAGCTGAGCGTCTGTCTCTGAAGAAAACTCAGGTGTCCTGCAACGCCCTGAATGGCCCAGAGACTAGACCTGCACTAGCAGCATTTAGAAGTCCCTCTGAGGAAGGCGGGCCTTCTGCTCTATCCCCCCTAATGCAGCAATTCTCAGCAGTGAGGATTTTGCTCCCCAGGGGACACTTGGCAGTGTCTGGAGCAGAACTTTTTGGTTGTCTGGGAGGTCAGCCAACCTGGGACAGGTACCTTTGGCATCTGGAAGGTGGAGGCCAGTGATGATGCTAAACAACCCTCAAGGCACAGGAGAGAGCCACACCACCAAGAATGGTCTGGTCCCAAATGTCAGTGATGCAATTTGGAGAAACCCTGCTCTAACATAAAATCCTCCAATTTTTAAAGCCCACGCCCACCAGCCCTAGGCAGTGCTCCATAACCATTTCAGCAAGGTCACTAAGGATCAGCTCAACCATGGGCCTGGCCAGTGTTGGATGCTGTGGGGAATGCTTTACGGCAGATCCAGGAGATAGTCATTGGGAGCATGGGGATACAAGGCGTTTCAGTGTTGCTTGAAAAATTCTGAGAGTGTACAACCAAATTTTTTAAAAAGAAGGTTAGGAAAGCATGAGAATGAGGAAAGAGAAAAGACAGATTTCCTGTTCCACGCCAGGGGTGATGAAGGGTTGACCACAGTACCCATGGATGGCCAGCAGAGGGCAGCTGGGGCAACAGAGCAGGAGTAGGGGAATTTCTGCCCTTCGAGGAGGCAATTCCCATGATAAGGATTTAATATCAGAAGTCCAGAGTTCACCTGGAGTTAAAAGCAAGAAAAAGAGAAGGCAGTAGCTCACTGCCTCCAGGACAACACAGATTTCACATGGTTGAGAGATGAGACCGTGGAAGAACTGTGAAACCCAGGGATAATAGACAAGGGCGGGCATGGGGCTTGGGTGTGGAGAGCCAGATCCATCGCCAGGTACTGGGCCTACAGCAGAGCAGAAGGGGATCAGCCTCAAAAATGCCTTCAACTGACAACTGAGTGCTGGTGATGTTCACCTTCTCCTCTTCTTGGCCTCCACTTTGCTTCTTACGGCTCCATTGCCTGGTATAGCAATCAGAGGGCAGCTGCAAGGATTGAGCCGCAGGGCTGCAGTGATGGAACAGGTGAAATGCAGAGCTGGTGGGAAAGTGGAAACCTGGTTTTGGTTCAGTTCAGTCGCTCAGTTATGTCCGACTCTTCGTGACCCCATGGACCACAGCATGCTAGGCTTCCCTGTCCATCACCAACTCCCAGAGTCCACCCAAACTCATGTCCATCAAGTTGGTAATGCCATCCAACCATCTCATCTTCTGTCGTCCCCTCTTCCTCCTGCCTTCAATATTTCTCAGCATCAGGGTCTTTTCAAATGAGTCAGCTCTTCGCATCAGGTGGCCAAAGGACTGGAGTTTCAACTTCGGCATCAGTCCTTCCAAATAACACCTAGGACTGATCTCCTTTAGGATGGACTGGTTGGATCTCCTTGCAGTCCAAGGGACTCTCAAGAGTCTTCTCCAACACCACGGTTCAAAAGCATCAATTCTTTGGTGCTCAGCCTTCTTCACAGTCCAACTCTCACATCCATACATGACCACAGGAAAAACCATAGCCTTGACTAGACGAACCTTTGTTGGCAAAGTAATGTCTCTGCTTTTGAATATGCCGTCTAGGTTGGTCATCACTTTCCTTCCAAGGAGTAAGTGTCTTTTAATTTCATGGCTGCAATCACCATCTGCAGTGATTTTGGAGCCCCAAAAAATAAAGTCAGCCACTGTTTCCACATCTATTTGCCATG
>NW_011494894.1:6725599-6727480 GCF_000754665.1 Bison bison bison
AAAATAAAGTCAGCCACTGTTTCCACATCTATTTGCCATGAAGTGATGGGACCAGATGCCATGATCTTAGTTTTCTGAATGTTGAGCTTTAAGCCAACTTTTTCACTCTCCTTTTTCACTTTCATCAAGAGGCTTTTTAGGTCTTCTTCAGTTTCTGCCATAAGGGTAGTGTCATCTGAAAATCTGAGGTTATTGATATTTCTCCCAGCAATCTTGATTCCAACTTGGGCTTCTTCCAGCTCAGTGTTTCTCATGATGTACTCTGCATTTAAGTTAAATAAGCAGGGTGACATTATACAACCTTGACATACTCCTTTTCTGATTTGGAACCAGTCTGTTGTTCCATGTCCTGTTCTAACTGTTGCTTCCTGACCTGCATACAGATTTCTCAAGAGGCAGGTCAGGTGATCTGGTAGTCTCATCTCTTTCAGAATTTTCCACAGTTTGTGGTGATCTACACAGTCAAAGGCTTTGGCATAGTCAATAAAGTAGAATTAGATGCTTTTCTGGAATTCTCTTGCTTTTTTGATGATCCAGTGGATGTTGGCAATTTGATCTCTGGTTCCTTTGCCTTTTCTAAAACCAGCTTGAACATCTGGAAGTTCACCGTTCACATATTGCTGAAGCCTGGCTTGGAGAATTTTGAGCATTACTTTACTAGCGTGTGAGATGAGTACAACTGTGTGGTAGTTTGAGCATTCTTTGGCATTGCCTTTCTTTGGGACTGGAATGAAAACTGTGGCCAGTCCTGTGGCCACTGCTAAGTTTTCCAAATTTGCTGGCATATTGAGTGCAGCACTTTCACAGCATCATCTTTTAGGATTTGAAAGAGCTCATCTGGAATTCCATCACCTCCACTAGCTTTGTTCATAGCGATGCTTCCTAAGGTCCACTTGGCTTTGGTTAGAAGCAGACATCCTTATTCGAGTTCCTGCCAAGCAGTCAGTCCATGGATGGCCTTGCAAACCCAGCATCACACTCTGGTACTTTTCGACCACATAAACCTCCTTGACAAGTCACCCCCTAGGAACTCTTTGTTTTGTAGAAATAAAGCAAAGAAGGAGATGCTTCTAGGGGCATTTAGAGGGAGGGCCTGAAGATATTCTAGGACAACAAAAATGAAATTCTGACCATCAATCAATCAAAAGGGCCACTTCCCAATAGTCATTTTTATTATTACTGATGAGAAGTGCTTACTCACTCTCCAAGTTTATCTCATGTATGTCTGAAACAGAATCAAGTCTGAACAGCTCAGAAATCTCCCTCATTTATTTACGGTATATGATGAAGAGAAGATTGAATGAGTTGGAACTTATCGCCGGACCTGATATCACCTCCACCACGCTGAGTACAAATGCTGACTTATTCTGGAACCCTGATAAAACTGCAACACAAAATTCAAGTGTGCAACATTTCTGGTTTATTTACTGTTTTAAAAAACATTTTTTTGCCTGTTATCTCTCAGAACCAGAAATAACCTTCCCACACCCAAAACAGTAGGGGAGATGAGCTATGTTATTTAAGTACTGGCTACTGTCCTAAGTACTTCATCTAGTCTGACATTTAATCCTGAGAACAGCCATTTGAGTTAGTAGTACTATATATTAGAAGCCAAGGTTCTAAGATAGCACTGTAATAGCCTAACAAGTTTTCATCAAGTGCCTTCTATATCAGGAACTGAGCCATGCTCTGGGGGAAAACAGATGAAGCCACGGTCTCTTCCTTGCCTATAAGATTTGCTATGCACACTGACAATTACGTATTAGAAATACTGTAATGGAAATGGGAGCTCCCGGGATCTGCCTCAAGGAGCCAGGGACAACCGCATAGTGAGATGACACCCGCTGATTCCTGAAGGAACAGGGCCTTCCCAGTCCTCCT
>NW_011494894.1:6727580-6727702 GCF_000754665.1 Bison bison bison
AGGGCCTTCCCAGTCCTCCTACCTACCCGACGGCACACCCCTGTGATCTTGCAAGGTGATCTCTCCAATTTCCACGGAAACTGTCTGCAGGCTAATAAAAGCCCAGTTTCTGAATTTTAATC
>NW_011494894.1:6727802-6767315 GCF_000754665.1 Bison bison bison
TTGATATTCTCTGCTGCGTGCTAGTGTCTAGGGTTCTGTGGTCTATCAGGAACATTTTGGGGACATCCACAAAGGAAATGAACCTATTTGCAGGGCAGGAATAGAGACACAGACGCCGAGAATGGACATATGAACATAGCAGGGGAAAGGGAGGGTAGGATAAATTGGGAGAGTAGCACTGACATATATATATATATATACTGCTGCTGCTGCTGCTGCTGCTAAGTCGCTTCAGTCGTGTCCGACACTGCGACCCCATAGACGGCAGCCCACCAGGCTCCCCCGTCCCTGGGATTCTCCAGGCAAGAACACTGGAGTGGGTTGCCATTTCCTTCTCCAATGCATGAAAGTGAAAAGTGAAAGTGAAGTCACTCAGTCATATCAGACTCTTAGCCACCCCATGGACTGCAGCCTACCAGGCTCCTTCTTCCATGGGATTTTCCAGGCAAGAGCACTACTATGTGTAAAATAGATAGCTAGTGGGAACCTGCGATATAGCAACGGGAGCTCAGCTGTGTGCTCTGTGATGACCTGGAGGAGTGGGATGGTGGGAGGGAGGTTCAAGAGGGAGGGGACATGTGCACACTTATAGCTGAGTCACTTTGTTGTAGAGCAGAAATGAACACAACGTGGTAAAGCAATTATGCTCTTTTTTTTTTTTAAGAACCTTTTGGGGGAATCCTCGGGACAAATCAAGTTACCACTCTCTCTTCTTATTCTGCAGCTACATTCCTCTGAAACACCACATGGGCAATGGAACCACCTGGCTCTTCCAGGTGCCCTAAACTGTCACTACTTTGGGGGCTACAGTGACCTGTGCACCTTCAGCGGTGGTTCTCAGACCAGTTCTGGCCAGTCCACCCATGGTCTTGTCTGAGCTTGCTCACTGGAGTCCGTTTTGAAAGGATAGTCAAGGAAGAGAGGCTAACATTAGTGGAAAACTGGGTTGGTCTGTGACAGCAGGACCTCTGCTAAGATTTCTCCAGTGACCAACATCCCCTTTCAATCATCAGTCAAAGCTAAAGGGAAAAGTCAGGACCATAAGTGAGCAATCAGATTTTAGTCTTGGATTTTGCATGCATGCATGCTCAGTCACTTAAGGGGTGTCCAACTTTTTGTGACCCCATGGACAGTAACACACCAGGCTCCTCTGTTCATGGGATTCTCCAGGCAAGAGTACTAGAGTGGGTTGCCATGCCCTCTTTAGGGGATCTTCTGGACCCAGGGATCAAGCTCTGGGATCATCTCTTCCATCTCCTGCACTACAGGTAAATTCTTTACCACTGAGCCACTGGGGAAGCCCAGTCCTGGAACCTACGTGGAAATAACTCCACTATTGCAGAACCAGCTCACCACTGTGCTATTTGCCAGAAAAATATTTGTTGTCACAGCTCGTCTCAAGGATATTAAAGTGTGTTTCTCATTCCACTGGACTACTATGAATAAAATTTTCAATTCATAATATATGCTCTAATTTCTTTTAAAGACTTTGTCAAGCATTTTTAGGAAGAAGTCAGTGTGTGAGTGGCAGGTACACGGTTAAGAGAGTTAGTGGACACTGGCTTCACAGAAAGAAGAAAAGGCTGAAACCTCCTTGACCTGTTCGGAGACCTTACAGAATATTAATGTAACAAGCTCATAATAGGCAATATAGTTCATTTTAATTAGGATCCTACAATCCTAGAAATTAAGTTGAAAAAGATCTATTAGATCATCTGACCTATCACCTTCCCATCCCCTCTTCAATGCAGGATTGTTCCCTGGGGTCTGCTCGCAAATGCGTGGTTTGGTCAAATTTAAATGACTGTGACTCCGAGGTTTATATCATTTCCCTTGGGAAACTATTACACAGTCTAATGGATCTCACCATGATTATTTTCTTTTTCCCAGAGATGCAGCCCCAATTTCTCTTTGCTTGAGTTTGTCACATTTTTCCTTATAATGTACCCTCAGATTCATAGAAGAAAAATCACAAAAATGACAGTGAGAAAGACCAAGTCTCTATTTTCTACTCTTTAGCAATAAAGATGGAAATCTTGACCGTGGTCACTTTCTCAGTTCCACATGTGTAAGTCAGCTATGAGGACATGACTAATAATTTTTACCCATGTAAGATACTCTCATTTTCTCATAAAAGGAATCCACAGACCCACCAGATTGGGGCTAGTTTTGAGTTCCACTGGTAGTGGTACTTTGTCATGATTCATGCCATCCTGCCCTGTCTGACCCTCGCCCTTCACATAAACAATGATACATTTGCCAGTATTTGAGATGCTCTGTCTCAAATGATGAACAGAGTTCATTATTCTGTCTTTTGGGGGCTGGAACCTAAGACTTTACCTTAATTACCAACCAATTAAGCTACCTGGTCCACATTACATTTCCTTGGATGACACCCACAGAATCTTAGAATTGCAAGCTGGCTGAGTGAATAAAGAGGTTTGGGTTCTCCTGATGTCATACCCTTCACCCATGTGCGTCTGCATGCCAAGAGAGGAGCGGCCGCACCAGGAGAAGGAAATGAAGAAGAAAGAGCAGCTGCAAAAGGGCTGCAAAAGAAAACACACCCCACATCGATAATCTTCTGTTTATAAAGGAGAACTGAGTCCCATGCATGGTGAGATTATGGCTCATTAGAAAGCCTTAATTAAAGAGGAAGGCCTCCCTGGTGGTTTTACTTCCTCGGGTTTGTTTTTGGTTATTATTATGACTATAATACGAGAAAGACAGCGGTGCCCTGCTTTGAGAGAGGATTCTACTTCTGAGCACCACACGTTGCCGAAAAAAACACTAATGAATTCAGAGCACAGCCAGGACTGAATGAATTGCAGCTCCTTGCTGTCCTGCAAAAAAAAAAAATGGTCCCTAAATGTAATTCCCCTGAGTTATTATACTAGATGGCCAGTCTGGCTGAGTGAGATGGATGGGAAGGAAACGATCCTCCGAGTGTGATTTAATGACAGAGAGGGCACAGCATACATATGACCGGGCATATTCCATTTCCAAACACGAGCCCATTCAGCCACTCATTCTTTCCATCTTTGTTTATTGCCTGCTCTTCTGGAGCCGGGCACTGGGCTAGGTACTAGGAACAGCTGTCCTAGGCTGTTGGAAGGATGTGGCAGATCATACATCACCACTCAACAGCGGCCTGTTCTACTTCCATCTTCCTTCCTGTTGGAAGTAAAAGCCAGTTTTAAACCATTCAAAATGGATTACAAAATTCTGTAAAGATGTACAGAGAGAAAATCACACAATGAACATTTGTCTGCCCACTATCTACCTCTATCAAATCTTGTGAGTTATTTGCTTTAGTTTTTTTTAAATAACAGATTACAACTATAATTGAAACCTTCCCTACAAGAGGCCATCATCATAAATTGGATGGTTATCATTCCCATTTGTGTTTTATACTGCTTTACAATATGTGTCTCATATGTGAATCTACAAATAAGTAGGACTGTTTTATATTCTTCTAAACTTTATGTAAATGGTATCCTATCATACCTATTCTGTAATTTGTGGGGTTTTTTTTTTCATTCAACATTATGTCTTTGAGATGTACCCGGGTTAATACATGTAATTCTAGTCTATTCATTTTAAATTTTATGTAATATTTTATTGTATTTTATCCTATAACTTCTTAATCCCCTGTTCATGGTCATTTAGGTAGTTTCCTCTTATTTTATTCTATTATAATAATGTTGCCATCAATGCTCCTCTGTAAATCTCCCATTTCTTTATGTGCTTTTACTGCTTCTTTAGATTGTATGCAATCTCCAGCTCAAAGTGATTGAAACCAGAAACAAAGTAGTGTGGGGAGAATTTTCATCTATCCATTTATCCATGCTTACACTTTTTATGACAAGACTTCTAAAATGTTGGTCAACTTGTTGAGTGAGTAATGGTATTTATGAGTTGTTTTAATTTGTAGTTTATTAGTTAGGAGGAACTTTGAGCATCTTTTCATGTGTTTATTCACAAGTAATGACTATCATCTTATGTTTTGCTTGTTTTCTACTTTTTTTCTTATTGTACCTATTTGTAAACTTTGAATACTAGGCCTTTAACAACTATTTGTGTTTCCAATATTTTCTCCATGTCTCAGGCTTACCTTTAATCTTTAAAGATGTTTATGGTGTTGTTTATTAAAAAGAAGTTCTAGATTTAATGTTAATATGGTCAAATTTGTCACTATATTCCTATACTGTGTTTTTTTAAAATTTTATGTCTAACCCTACATTTCCTTCTAGAAGTATTATGTTTTTGTAAAACATGACACCATAAAACTCCTAGGAGAGAACATAGGCAAAACATTCTCTGACATAAATCATAACAATGTTTTCTTAGGTCAGTCTCCCAAGGCAATAGAAATAAAAGCAAAAATAAACAAGTGGGACCTAATCAAACTTACAAGCTTTTATACAGCAAAGGAAACCATAAACAAAATGGAAAGATAACATACAGATTGGGAGAAAATATTTGCAAATGAAGCAATTGACAAGGATTTAATGCTTTCGAACTGTGGTGTTGGAAAAGACTCTTGAGAGTCCCTTGGACTGCAAGGAGATCCAACCAGTCCATCCTAAAGGAGACCAGTCCTGGGTGTTCACTGGAAGGACTGATGCTGAGGCTGAAACTCCAATATTTTCGACACCTCATGCGAAGAGTTGACTCATTGGAAAAGACTCTCATGCTGGGAGAGATTAGGGGCAGGAGGAGAAGGGGACGACAGAGGATGAGATGGCTGGAGGGCATCACTGACTCAATGGACATGAGTTTGGGTAGACTCCGGGAGCTGGTGATGGACAGGGAGACCTGGCGTGCTGCAATTCATGGGGTCGCAAAGAGTTGGACATGACTGAGCAACTGAACTGAACTGAACTCAATTTCCAAAATATAGAAAAGCTCATACAACTTAACAGCAACAAAAAAACAAATAACCCCAACTGGAAAAAGGGCTGAAGACCTAAATAGGCATTTCTCCAAAGAAGACATACAGATGGCCAACATACACATGCTAATATTTAGCAACAGATACAAGATTGCTAATTATTGGAGAAATGCAAATCCAAACTACAATGAGGTAGCACTTCACTCTGGTCAGAATGGCCATCATTAAGATGCCTATAAATGAGACAGGGTGCTCAAGCCTAGTGCACTGGGATGACCCTGAGGGATGGGATGGGGAGGGAGGTGGGAGGGGGCTACAGGATGGGGGACACATGTACACCCATGGCTGATTCATGTCAATGTATGGCAAACACCACTACAATATTGTAAAGTAACTAGCCTCCAATTAAAATAAATTAATTAATTAAAAAAAAACTGTTTTACTTAAACAAACAAACAAGAAGCCTACAAATAACAAATGCTGAAGAAGGTGTGGAGAAAAGGGAACCCTCCTACACTGTTAGTGGGAAGGTAAATTGGTGCAACCACTATGGAAAACAATGTGGAGGTTCCTCAAAAAACTAAAAATAGAGTTGCCATATGGTCTAGCAATCCCATTTCTGGGCATATATACAGACAAAAAAAATATAATTCAAAAATATGCCTTCACCCCTATGTTCATAGAAGCACTATTCACAATAGCCGAGACATGGAAATAGTCTAAATGCCCGTTGACAGATAAATGAATAAAGAAGATGTGATACATATAAACAATGGGATACTACGTAGCCATAAAAACCCCCAAACAATGCCATTTGCAGCAACTTCGATGGACCTAGAGATGGTCATACTAAGTTGGAGTCATAAAGAAAAAGACAAATTCCATATAGTATCACTCATATGTGGAATCTAAAATATGACACAAATGACCTTTTATAAATAAAAACAAGCTCACAAACATAGAGAACAGACTTGGGGTTGCCAAGGGAGAGGGGGGTGGGAGAGGGACAGAGCATGAGTTTGGAGTTTGCAGATGGAAACCACTGTACGCGGAATGGACAAACAAGTTTCTGTCACATAGCACAGGGAGCTGTATTCATTATTCTGTGATAAATCATCATTTGGAAAAGAAGAAAAAGTAAAGAATATATATAATAAAGTGTTAGTGTTAACATAAATACTAAAGTGTTAGTCATTCAGTTGTGTCCAACTCTTTGCGACCCCATGGACTACAACCCGCCAGGCTCATCTGTCCATGGGATTTCCCAGGCAAGAATATTAGAGTGGGTTGCCGTTTCCTTCTCCAGATATATATATATATAACTAAATTACTTTGCCGTACAGCAGAAATTAACAGAAAATTGTAAATCAACTATATTGCAATTTAAAAAGAAAATGTGGTATTTACTACCAAGAATATGTAGACAATCAGTAAGAATCAAGCCAGGTGCTAGCTTAGAACCATCTATGAAACTTCAAGGAACTAATCCTAAAAAAATAATTCCAGATTTATGCAAAGATCAAGCTACACTGATTAACACTATAGTAGCTGATCAAGCTACTACGCCATGGTATTTTTATAAACGTTGTAATTAAAATGTTCAAAACAAAGAGTGCTGTATAAATTATGGTTCTTTCTCAAAAAGAAAGGATTAAGTTTTTGATTTTATGCAGAGCTTTATCATGCACTTGGATCTGATTCTTTGGTGTCTGATATGTTTTTATACTTCTCCATATGGATAACCAATTTCCTAGCCTTCTCCTGCTTTGTCCATGGGATTTCCTGGGCAAGAATACTGGAGTGGGTTGCCAATTCCTCCTCCAGGGGCTCTCCTGGATCCAGGGATCAAATTTGTGTCTCCTGCATCTCCTGCATTGGCAGGTGGATTCTTTACCACTGAGCCACCAGGGAAGCCCCCTCTTTATTTTACCAAAGAATAAATTAACGCATAGTCAAGGTACATGATTTATGTAACATCCTATTCAATGTCCATTAAACCCCTTGACCTTTCCTATCCAAAGCCCCTTCTTTCACTCCCTCCCTCACCTCGGCCCATAACTCTTGGCCCTGTGCCCTTCCAGATCAGATGACTGGAAAGTCAATCAAGAGGTCACAGTGAAGTCCTGGGTCTCCACTGAATGCTCCTTGGCCCTCAGGGGCCCTGGCACTGAGCAAGTGAAAAGCAGCTCTTAAGATAAAATAGCGTCTTCAGCCTGTGGTTTTGCGGATGTTTAGCAGCACTTCCATTTCATTTGGAAAAACTAATAGTGATATGGGAGTGGAGACTGACACAACAGAGATCTCTCTCCTACGTCTGGAGGTGCTTGCCAAATGACAGAGCATGCATATTTTCTAGGAAATGCAAGACGGAAGCTGTCCATGCAGGCAATACTGAGGGCAAGTCTGCAGGAGCAGATTACATGGAAAGTAATTAAATAAGAAAACATTGGTGAGGAGTTGTCAAGGGAGCCAAAGAGTGAAGTATGTTCTAAAAATATTCTCATCAATCCAGGCCTGTGGTTGGACAGACTCTCATCAGCAATTCTGGCATCAATCTTGATTTGGCCATCAATGTCCTTGGTGACTTTGAGCATTACTCCGTGCAGCCAGGGGGGTCTCTGCTCCGTTCTGCATGAGAAGAGGTACCCAGGGGTTTTTACTAACAGAAGAGAATCAGTGTGGTCTGGAAGAAATGGCACAGGCCTACTAGAGGACTCTCACTCTCCTAGGGGTTTGGGGACACCTACACTTCCTGAAGGCTGAACATAAGGAGATGAGCAGGGCAGTGAAGAAGAGTCACAAAATAAACCAAGTGTACTTTGGATTCCTCCAGGGAGAGTATGTATGTCTGAAAGCTTGATCTCCTCCATCTTTTTTTCCTTTCACTATCTTGTATTGCAAAAATAAAAGCTTTGGCAAATCACATAATTTCCCATGTTAAGTCATTTCTTTCTAAGGTAGGGCTATAGGTCTGCTGGTCCTGAAATGGGGCAACAGCTGTTAAGGCTAACATGAGGCTCTATTAAGTCAGCACCTAAGGTGATTAGAGAAAGGTGATGACTGGAGGAGGGATTAGATGGGGGCTTTCAGGTGGTCTTGCCTCTTCCTCCTCCACAGCTGCAGCAGCTGGAGAAAGGGTGCAAGCCAGCTCTGTGCCTCAGAGGAGCTGCAGCGCTAGCTGGGGGCCTCGGGAAGGAGGCTGGCTCAGTCCTGCCCTCTGGAATGAGCCTGTTCCCAACTGGTTTTGTTATTAATGAGGTAATTACCGTACGTGTTTATCCACCTGTGCCTCAGCCTCTCTGCATTTCTTCTCCAAGCAATGTGGTCCCCTCTGCCCCTACCTTCCTCTAGCAGAAGGGATTAAAAGAGGGGGCGGGGAAGAAAGGTTTTCCTCTCTTTAACTTTGGCTTGGACTTCCAACTTTATCTCTGGTCATGATATTTACAGTCTTATTCACCATTATAGTAGCTACTAATAGTAGCATTTCCTGAGGACCTACTCAGATATTCTTCCCACTTACCATCACTTCAAAAAGAATAACATGCCTAGGAAAAAAAAGCCTACCCAAGGAGGTAAAAGACCTGTACTCAGAAAACTATGAGACCCCGATGAAAGAAATTGAAGATGACACAAAATGATGGAGAGATATACCATGTTCTTAGATTAGAAGAACTAACATTGTTAATATTGTTTAAATGACAATTCTACCCAAGGCAATCTACAGATTCAGTACAATCCCTACCTAAAGGGAAGTTTTAAACCTTTCTTCTATGTATCCTGCTCTTCTGGATAATCTATGAACAACTGAGACCACCTGGACCTGTGGTTTCTGCAACCAGCCGCATACACCCTAGACACACACAAAGACAGGGAATCCTTCTGGAGCGCTAGGCACTGGGCTGATGTTCTTTGAGCTCTGCTCATAGTGGGAGCTGTAGCCATATGACAGGCTGACAGGTTGCCAGGAGCCAGAGCAGCAGCCAAAGGCAAGGTCATGAATATGATTTACTCCCTCAATCACCTAGCCAGGAATTATCCAGCATATGTTCTGTGCAAGGAGCACTGTAAAGCAAGACACAAAGATGTGCAAGGTGGGCTTCCTTCCCTCACTGGTAGTGGAGCTCACGCATACATTACACACACACACACACACACACACACAAATAAATAACCGCAGAATGTGGTGTCTTATATGTGGCACAGACCAACTGCTCTGGCCCTGAAGAAGAAAGGGGCAGGGGAGGCATCTGCAAAAAGGTGGGCCTTTAAGCCCTGAAAAGAAAAGATTCAGAGTTGAGAGGAGGGACCCAGGGCAAAGAAAAATGACTAGAAAACAAGATTCATATGGAAGAGAAGAAAGAACAGAAATAAGCTGGGAGGGAGGGCTTCCATGCTGGGTTAAAGAGTCTGAGTTTAGAAGGTAGGGCATGGAAAAGTCTGGAGGATGAGAAGTCACACAATTATAGCATCTGTGCTGAGGGATTAGGGGAGACAGAAAGCCATCACTTCCCTAATTCTCTATCAGAGAAGACTCTAAAAGCAACTGCATTTTTAAAAGATATACTTTGTAAGTCTAGGGCAAGGAGAGGATACAGCTATAGAAGGATTCTTGGCATGTCTGAGGCTGCACAGAGGTGGAGGGGCTGGTAGGGGAACCAATGAATGGGTGAGGAGGGAAAACAGGAGGAACTGGGAGGGATGGTCCCTGTAGCAGAAGAGGAGACTGGACTTCGCAGTTCTGAGAAAGCTGGAAGGTAAGGGAAGCAAGAATCAAGGTGAAAGGCCTGCCTTCAGTCTTCTACCCCTGCTGTTTCCTGGCAGCGAGGCCTTGGGCAGGTGCTGAAAGTAGTGGGTGCCTTCACTTCCTCAGACCCCAGCTGTGGGTAGTGCTTCCTACTCTGGAAGTGGCTGAAGTCAAGGAAAGCAACGTTATAAGGAGGCAGAAGGGAGATATGGAAGTATCTTGACAATAACTAGATTTTCACTACTTCTAAGAAATCAGCCCCAACCAAATCTCATTGGAATTGACATTAGAGTAGAAATCTGTATATTAGCATCATTGTTCAAAAGCCCCAGGTTCACCCCCATTTTGTGTAAGGCACAGGACAGATTCCTGGCAGACTGGAGAATGGGCAATAAACTGAGTCTCCCTCAGTTCTCCCCTTAAATAGCTCAAGTCTCTTCCCTACTTACTGCCTCAGTATTTACATCTGTCAAATGGGGATAGTAATGCTTGACCTGCCTCCTAATGGAGAAAATGAGAAACAGCTGTCACATCACCAGAACCCTAGTAAGAACAAGAATTTGTTATCATGCAATACTGACAAAGGATTTTCAGATTAGGCCCTTTGATCTTCACAATGCTGCTGCTGCTGCTGCTACTAAGTCACATCAGTCATGTCCGACTCTGTGAGACCCCATAGATGGCAGCCCACCAGGCTCCGCCATCCCTGGGATTCTCCAGGCAAGAATACTGGAGTGGGTTGCCATTTCCTTCTCCAATGCATGAACATGAAAAGTGAAAGCGAAGTCGTTCAGTCGTGTCTGACTCTTAGCGACCCCATGGACTGCAGCCTACCAGGCTCCTCCACCCATGGGATTTTCCAGGCAAGAGTACTGGAGCGGGTCGCCAGTGCCTTCTCTGGATCTTCACAATAAGAGTAGTTTAAACTTTACCAGAAGCTAGGCACTCTTTATAGAAGAAATATTTTGAATATCATCTTACTATCACAAATGTAACTTTAACTGCAAATATAACTTCAGTACATGTAGATTTTACAAGATAATTCTCTATAATAAGAGGAAAATTGTTAAAAATTTTTAGCATGGTTATTAAATGTGGGTTCAGGGAGTCAACCCAGTTAATCTTATGTCACTGCTCTGATCTTACCAGGGCTTCCCTGATAGCTCAGCTGGTAAAGAATCCACCTACAGTGCAGGAGCGGAGAAGGCAACGGCACCCACTCCAGTCCTCTTGCCGGGAAAATCCCGTGGGTGGAGGGCCTGGTAGGCTGCAGTCCATGGGGTCGCTAAGAGTCGGACACGACTGAGTGACCTCACTTTCACCTTTCACTTACATGCATTGGAGAAGGAAATGGCAACCCACTCCAGTGTTCTTGCCTGGAGAATCCCAGGGATGGCGGAGCCTGGTGGGCTGCCATCTATGGGGTCTCACAGAGTCGGACACAACTGAATCGACTTAGCAGCAGCAGCAGCAGCAGCAGCAGCAGCAATGCAAGAGACCTGGGTTTGACCCCTGGGTTGGGAAGATTCCCTGGAGAAGTGAAAGGCTACCCACTCTAGAATTCTGGCCTAGAGAATTTCATGGACTGTAGAGTCCACGGGGTTGCAGACTTGGACACGATTGAGCGACTTCTGCGTTCATGATCTTTCCAGAATCCTCTAAACTTTTTAAAATTTTTCAATTGGAGTATGATTGGTTTACAATGTTGTATTAGTTTCCACTGTACAGCAAAGTGAATCAGATATATGTATACATATATCCCCTCTCTCTTGAACCTCCCTCCCACCCCTCCATAAAGTTATTTTTTAAATTAAAGACAATTAAAATTAATATTTAAGAATTCCCTAAATGCCACCTTTTCCTTTCCTCGGAAAATAGGAAAACATTGTTTTTCACCACAGTACCCTTTCATAGCAAGCCAAGTCTTGCTGCATTGGTCAGTTCTACAGCAGTTACAGATAGCACCTGACGCTCAGCGGCTGACAGTGACATTGGTTTTCGCTCACACGACTGAAGGCTGAGGGCTGGCTGCAGCTCTGCTGCAGTATGTGGCCCTCTCCAAGCTGAAGTCAGCTGCTAGTCTGCACCATGCGATCTTGTCCTGCCGGGATCCAGGCTGAAAGATCATGAGGTGTGTGATTCCCACAGTGGAGGGAACGAGCCAGAGAGCTGGTGATGATCCACGATGCATCTTAGCCACTGCTTGAAGGATCTGCACACAGTCCTCAAGGCAGCGGTCAGAGGTGTTGTGTATAATCCTCTTATAGGGAAAGTGAAAGTGTTAGTGGCTCAGTCCTGTCCGACTCTTTGTGACCCCATGGAATGTAGCCCGCCAGGCTCCTCTGTCCATGGCCTTCTCCATGGACAGGCAAGAATACTCGAGTAGGTTGCCATTCTTTTCTTCTCCAAGGGGTCTTCCTGATCCAGGGGTTGTAAATCCTGCGTTGCCGGCAAATTCTTTACCGTCTGAGCCACCAGGGAAGCCCCTCCTATAGGAAAGGGGAAATAGATAATTGCCAACAAGGCACTCTGCCATAACTGGTCAGACCATCATGGTCCTCCGGGCAGTCCTACTAGCAGGCTGGAGGCTGCACATAGAAAATTCATTTGCCATCTTTCTTGAAACCAAGTTTCACAGGTACAAGCCCTCAACGAAGTGGTAGGACCCTTGGCAAAGCAAAGAAGCCAGCCCTCACTTAAGAAGCAGCTACTACAGGCCCCAGGAAGTGTTGCGATGAGAAATTGAAAGCCCAAGTACTCTGATTTCTCAAGAGAAGTCAGAAAATTGCATATTTATGTAAACCTCCTACTTTGAAAAATATTGACAACTATCTTCATTTTAAAAAAAATAACTACTACCCTGCAGATCAAACAAAGTATCCCAAATGCAAATTTGAATTTTAACTTAAAAGTTTTTATCCTTTACTTTAGGAAAATTTGAGAGATGTGGCAAATGGGGTGGAGACATTGTTGTCCCAGTTAGGAAGGAACTGATTTTTTCCCCCATTGTGTTTCAATAACTCAGAGGGTCAGTGCTCACCCAGCCCAGAGTCACTTAGGCTCCATTAAATGACTCAGGACTCAGGTCATGGTCTCAATCATGGCCTTCAGTTTTCCTGTCCTGGGCTTGGCTCTGTGCACTGTGCCTTCTCCCCAGAGATGCCTTTCAGGCTGATTGACTTAAAAATTAGAGCTCAGATGGCAAAAGAAGAGGGCAATAATACGACAAGAGATTCCACTCATTTGCCTCTTTAAATTTTCATACAGAATGCGATTTGTTAACAAGGGGGAGGTCCCGAGGTAGCGAGGGTATCAATAATTCAACAGAGGCTGTCAAGCTGCAAATAGCCCCTTGGTGCCCAGCTGAGGCTCCTGGTTTTGATATTGGCTACTCTTTCAAGCTCTAAGAGGAAGGGTCAGATTTCCATCATCCAGCCCATTTCAGTCCTGGATTTCCTTAGCTCCCAGTTCCTAACATTACTGGAGACAATGGGACTTGAGGCTGTGTCCATGTTCAGAGCCTGAGGTTGACTGTCTACAAGGCTAAGCTGATCACAGGTGAAACATGAAAGTTCCCTGAGAACAATGGTGATGCAGGACCTCCCCCCTTGGCAGGAGCTTTAGTGTTAATATTATCTCCAGCTCAGATGCATTTAGTACTCAGGATTTAATAAAGCCACACCCCATCCCCAAAACAAATATCACTCTTCCCTGTTTGCAAAATCTCACATCTCTCCTTTTTCAAAAACAAGTTTTGTATTCACCTGGACCTGGTTGCTGACTCTCCTGGATTATGGCATCCATTGGCCTGGATGAGGGGAAAAAACAGGATCCAGCCTAAGCTCCTGGACCATCTAGGCCTAGAATCATGTGACTCTATACAGCAAGATGTATGACTTTGGCAAGCTTCTGAAGTCTTTGAGCCTCTGTTTTCTTATCTTTAAAATAAGGATTAAAATACCCACCTCACTTAGGAATCCATTAAGACAGCACATGTAAATTTATTATGGCTATTTTTACAAGTTTCTGAATGGATTTGCAGTTGGCTCCCTCCCCACCCTCTACGTGTTGCCATTTATTAGGACCAGATGTCTCATGGGTGAAACTGGACATCTTTATGCCAAAGCACCAATGACTCAGCTTCTGTTTTTAACCATGAGAAATAGAAATAGATGAAGTTAATATCAGCCAAATGGTACTAGAGGCTGCCCCAGGCCTTTGTCCTAGAAAAATGGGTGATAACCGAACTCACAGTGTCGGCAAGCTCAGCTTTCTTTGAAAAGCCCATCAGACGTCAGCCCTGAAGGGCAGTTTATAGCTTCAAGATGGCATTCATTTCCCATCACCGTTGCCAGGCAGACACAGAGCCTTGGATGCTGCAGAGCCTCTTCACATAGCGGGACAAGCCCAACGATGTGGAGAGAGCAGGAGGGGGGCAAGTGTTAACCCAGTGGGTTCTGCTTAATGCATACACTGACTGAGATGGATTTCATAAAACATTAGCAGTTGATGCTATTAGCCAGCAGTAGGCTGGGAAATGCTGTACAATATTTTTTCCCCCATTTCTGAGGGAAATGAAGAGCTGGGAGAATAACTCTGTGTGCTAAGGGAAGCCTTACTCCCAGCAAAAGGTGTGTCCTGTCCCCCATGTTGTCTGGTCACCTACTTGGGAAGAGGAACAAGCAGAGCTGGGGATGAGGGTGGAGCGGAGGGAAACTCTTGTCCCTTAAAACAGGGTAAACATTAGTTTATAGGCTTAAAGTTTTGCTCTTCTACTGTAATTGCCTTTGCCTACTGCTAAAGTTTGAAATCTGTATATCATTTTGAGAAGTGATATCATGTAGAATAAAGGGATGTGAAAATATCAGATAATTTTTTTCCTCCCCTAGTCACACCTTCATGGCTTTCTGGAAGCCAAACCTTATCCATGGGTCCAGGATTTCTAGGTAGTGAATGGCAGAGAGGCGAATGGTTGCCAATAGCAGGGCTGAGAGTGGTAGAAATCTCAGGAAAGATAGCCCTTTTCTTTCTTGACCCATCCATAAGAAGATAACCAGCAAAGAATAAGAGGGGAGGGCAGACAGGCTGAGCTTGCGTTATACATTCATGCTCACATGAAGACAATATATGAAGGAAAAAATATGCATGGTCCGAATGTGTAATGTATACATTATAATGTATAATGTATAATGACTTGGTACTTTAAATGACTTTTGTTTCTCCCTGTAGACTCTTCTCTGTTCCAAAATATCTCTATTGCCTATAGTTCCACTATTAAGCTGTTTTCTTTTTTTTTAGTTTACAAAGAACTTCAACTTGGAAAAATGCTATATATTATTCTTGACCCGTAACTAGCATGCGTGGTGGAAAAGTTGGACCCAGATCTCTCAGTCTGCCCAGCGTGTGCATATCCTCTGCCGCCACCTCATTTTCACCCTTGCTGTCTCCTTCCAAGGCTGGAACGATGGCCTCTTTCCTCATTGGCCTCCCTGCCCCTGCTCACTACCCTTTAAGCCCCATCTCCACTGAACAGCCAGAACGGTTTCTATTAAAGCCTGGTCCACTAGAGACTCAGTGTCACACTGAGTGAAGTAAGTGAGACAGAGAAGGAGAAATATCATATCATATGACATCCTTCATATGTGGAATCTAAAAAGAAATTATTCAAATGAACTTACAACACAGAAAGAGAGACTCACAGACTTAAAAAACAAACTTATGGTTACTTGGGGAAAGGGATAGTTAGGGGGTTTGGGAAGGTTATGTACACACTGCTCTATTTAAAATGGATGACCCACAGGGACCTATTGTATAGTACATGGCACTCTGCTCCATTGTACGTGGCAGCCTGGATGGGAAGGGGGTTAAGGGAGAACAGATACATGTGTATGTGTGGCTGAGTCCCTTTGCTGTTCACCTGAAACTACCACAACATTAATTGGTTATACCCCAATACAAAATAAAAACTTTGAAGTTTAAAAAACCAAAAGAAATAAAGGCTGGTCCACATCACACTCCCCTGCTTCACACTTCAAAGGCCTCCTAGTATCCTCAGGCAGAAAGAAGGCTAAACTGAATGACATTGGCAGCAACAGTCTCTGCTTAACTCTCCAGACTCACAACTCATCACCATCCTCACCCTTATTCTGTAAACTGTTTGTATGCCCTCACTCACTCCCAAGCCTCTGCACCTGCAGCTTTGCCTGCCCAGCATCTTCCCCTACCTCAAGTGGACCAGCCCTACAAAACCTCCTGGTCTGGATATGGGCTCCTCCCACAGATTGCCATGGGATTCTGCACAAACCTTGGTGACAGGCCATGTTATTCTCTGTCGTTATTGTGATGGTTGTTTTATCATCCATTTCTCCTGATAGACTGTATATTTTTAAATATTGCATTTACTTGGGCTTCCCTGGTGGCTCAGTTGGTAAAGAATCAGCCTGCAATGTGGGAAACCTGGGTTTGATCACTGGGTTGGGAAGATCCCCTGGAGGAGGCCATGGCAACACAGTCCAATATTCTTGCCTGGAGAATCCGCATGGACAGAGAAGCCTGGTGGTCTACAGTCTACAGGCTCGCAAAGAGTCAGATGACTAAGCGACTAAGCACAGCACACAGCTCTAGCATTTAGGCATAGCATAGCATAAGGCAAAAAAGTGAAAATGTTAGTCACTCCGTCGTGTCCGACTCTTTGTGACCCCATGGACTGTAGCCTGCCAGGCTCCTCTATCCATGGAATCATCCAGGCAAGAATACTGGAGTGAATAGTCATTCCCTTCTCCAGGGCATCTTCCCAACCCAGTGATCGAACCCAAGTCTCCTGCATTGCAAGTTGATTCTTTGCTGTCTGAGCCAGCAGGGAAGCCCATGGCATAAAGTGGTTCACAGTAAATAATGTTTGAATGAATACATTTGTTATTTTAATAAGAAAATTAATGCTCTAAAGGAGTGTTGGACTGACTCAAGGTCACTCAAGATATTTATTACTTGGGTCAGACAGGCATTTGACAAATTTTCTGGTTAAGTTAGGAAACTCTTTTTCCTAAACAAGACACAAAACCCATAGTCATGAAGGAAATGTTTGTCTATAGGACCAGATACCATTTTTGGAGTTAATATAGATGTGAAGAATTGAGAGAAAATATTAAAACATAGATAATAGGCAAAGGATTAAAAGCCATAATATCTAAAAAATGCACATATGAGTCAATAAGGACAAAAATCATCAACCTTGTTTAAAAATAGAAAAGATAAATACTCTATTTGTTAAGAGGGAAGCAAGCACATAAAAAGAATGTCAATCTCAACAAAACAATAATAATTTTTCATACAATTCAACTACTAAAAATACAAAAGGCTGATAAAATTTAGTGATGGTAAAAGTATTAGGAAATGAGCTTTCTCTTACACTGGTGATAGAATTGCCAATTGAAAATGCTATTCTGGGTGAAAGCCATTTTTATTATTCATCAAATTTTAAATATGTATTCCCAGGGCCCAGGAAAAGTAGAATAATTACATAATTCCATGTAATGGTTAATTAATATGTCCATTTGCCTGAGTCATGAGATACCCAAGTATTTGATCTAACATTTTTCTAGGTGTCACTGTAAGAGTGTTTTTGGATGCAATTAATATTTGAATTAGTAGACTGACTAAGCAGGTTACCCTTCCAGACATGGGTGGACCTCATCTGATCAGCTGAAGGCTTGAGTAAAATAAGTAGGCCATCACTCCCTTTGGTAAGAGAGAATTCTTCTTGCCTGATGGCCTTCTGACTGGCGTCTTGATTTTTCCTACCTCTGGACTCAAACTGAAACATCAGCTCTTCTTGAGTCTTGAGCCTCTAGGCCTTCAGGTTAGAACTAAACCAATGGCTTCCCTGGGCCTCTGGCTGTGACTCAGCCTAAACGCTTCAGGACTTGTCAGCCTTCATGATGACATGAACTGATTTCCTAGAGCAAATGTCTCTCTTTCTCTCTTTCTAATATATACACCCTATTGGTTCTGTTTCTCTGGAGGACACTAATACACCCTATAAAAATGTGTGGCCATCAGAAACAAGAAGACAGAGCTTTGTGGACCAAGGACGAAGCATACTCACGTGGTAGAGTTATGTGAAATAGGGAAGTGTACGCATGCTGTGCTAAGTGGCTTCAGATGTGTCCAAGTCTTTGCAACCCCATGGACTGTAGCCCACCAGGCTCCTCTGTACACGGGATTCTCCAGGCAAAAGTACTGGAGTGGGTTGCCATGCCCTCCTCCAGGGGATCTTCCTGACTGAGGGATCAAACCCGTGTCTCTTATGTCTCCTGCATTGGCAGGTGGGTTCTTTACTACTAGCGTAGCACCACTTGAGAAGCCCTAGGGAAATGTATGTTGCTGCTGCTAAGTCTCGTTAGTCATGTTCACCAGGCTCCGCCGTCCCTGGGATCCTCAAGGCAAGAACACTGGAGTGGGTTGCCATTTCCTTCTCCAATGCATGAAAGTGAAAAGTGAAAGTGAAGTCGCTCAGTCATGTCCGACTCTTTGCGACCCCATGGACTGCAGCCTACCAGGCTCCTCCGTCCATGGGATTGGCCAGGCAAGAGTACTGGAGTGGGTTGCCATTGCCTTCTCCAGGAAAATGTATAGTATGATCTAATTTCTATAGAAATCAAAAGAACACACACGCACATCTCTGTATAAATGTATAGAAAAGGGACTGAAGGCTGCATATTGGACTCCTAATAATGATCATCTCTGAGACTGGAAGTGGGATGGGTGCCTGGTGGTGAAAGGGGCTTTCATGTATATTTATTTCAATTGTTTGAATCTCTTACAATAAGAAAGTATATATGAATTATTTGTGCTATTTTTAAAAAACCCATTGTATACATGGAATTTTTTTTTAACTTTAAGAAACTGATTCAAGGGCTTGAAAGTTGCAATACCAATGTGCGTATTTACAAGGAAGAAGGTTTCTTTCTAGTGACTGGAATATCAGTATCTGCTATCAAGAGGATATTTTCCTAATTGAAAAAAAATAAGTAATAAGCCAAATTAGTGAAGAAAGACATGTTAAGCATGAAATGGGAGCACAGAAAGTCAGATGCCCTTGAGGAATGTTTTATCTTAGCTGAGGTTTTAATTCCCATGAATTATCCAATTGACCCTAACACTTGGGGTCAGACACAGCCTCTCTTTCTGATAATAGCTGTCTCTCTATGTGTTCTGAAGAGTCACTTGAGAATTACTAGCAAACTCTCACTCTCCACCATTATTTTGAGAATCTACATTAAATCTACCTTTCCAATTTGCACAAAGCACTGAACAATGTCCATTCTCTCTTTTTTAAGATTCTGAGGCTATCTTCTATCTCTTTTGGTATTTTCAGTTTCCTGGCAAAGTCAGGTCTTTTGCAGTCCCTTGGAGACATAGAATAGAGCGGGAAACCTCTGGGGTATTTTCTGCTACAACTGAGTCCATTCATGGCAGAGTTCTTTCTTCACCTTCCCAACCTTGTCCCTGGGTCTATGATTTCAACTTACTTTGGGGAACTGAATTCCTATCAACTATACTGAATTATCTTCCTGGCTGTGTGACCTTGGGTCATGCCATTATTCTTTGCCATGTTTGTTTGTTTGTTTTAATCTAAGATAAGGAAGTCAGGCAATAACACAGAAATAATACTCAATTTCTGCCACTTTACATGATCATTGAGAGGTTAAAATAAGGTAATATTTACCCATCCAACAAATGTTTGCTGAGATCCTTTACTCTGCCCAGCTCAATACTTGGTTCTGGAGACACAAAAAAGAATAAGACAGTCGCTGTCTTCACGGCACTCACAGTCTTATGGGAAAGTGATACAAACAGTGATAATATAGAATAACAAATGCTGACATAGTGTTTTGCATTACACCTGGAGAGAGTGGGGTTAAGAAGGGTTTGGGGAGATACTATAACTCTTAAGCACAATCTTGAAGAAAGAATAGGACAAGGTGAAGAAAGCTTTCAAGACCAAAGGAACAGCATGTGAAAAGGAAGGGATGCAGGGAGACGACCACAAGAGGAAGATTGAACATAGAGTGTAATAGATTAAAGAGAGCCTTGAATTCTCTGATACTTCCCCCAAGAATTGGGTGGGCTCTTCTGCTTGAAAGTGAAAGCCGCTCAGTAGTGTCTGATTCTCTGCAACCCCATGGACTATACAGACCACGGAATTCTCCAAGCCAGAATACTGGAGTGGGTAGCCTTTCCCTTCTCCAGAGGATCTTTCCAACCCAGGGATAGAACCCAGATCTTCCACATTGCAGCCAGATTCTTTACCAGCTGAGCCACAGGGAAGCCCAAGAATACTGGCGTGGGTAGCCTATCCCTTCTGCAGCAGATCTTTCAAACCCAGAAATTGAACAGAGGTCTCCTGCATTGCAGGTGGATTCTTTACCAACTGAGCTACGAGGGAAGCCTGGCTTAACCAGTATATAATACAGCAGAGACCTGGACTTAAGAGACCTGTGTATTCCACTTCTTATCCCTTGGAACTCAGTCATCATGCTATGGGGAAGCCCAAGGAGCCTCAGGGAGAGACCCAAATG
Organism: Bison bison bison; assembly: GCF_000754665.1. Classification (NCBI taxonomy): domain Eukaryota; kingdom Metazoa; phylum Chordata; class Mammalia; order Artiodactyla; family Bovidae; genus Bison; species Bison bison. Next base: position 6,748,021 of record NW_011494894.1, read on the forward strand.
GAGAGGAACTGAGGCTCCCTGGGTGAACTCCCTACTGACAACCAGCACTATCTTGCCAGCCATATGAACAAACAATCACTAAGTCACTAAGTTTGACATTAATAATTAACAGTGATAACTGAAACATGGAGGGACAAAGAGAAGAGAATCAGCATCAGGCTCTCAGGTCTCCAGGCTCAGGTAACATGATGGAGATTCCTTTCCCAAGAAAAGACTTAGAGGTAGAACACAAGATAACATTTAGAGGTAGAACAGGTTGGAGCATGGAGGGAGCAAGGGGAGCATTGTAATTGTTGTTATTGTTCAGTCACTAAGTTCTATCCAACTCTTTGTGACCCCATGGACTGCAGCACGCCAGGCTTCCCTGTCTTTCACTGTCTCCTGGAGTTTGCTCAAATTCATGTCCATTGAGTCAGTGATGCCATCCAATCATCTCCTCTGTCACCTCCTTCTTTTCCTGCTTTCAATCTTTCCCAGCATCATGGTGTTTTCCAATAAGTCAGCTCTTCGCATCAGGTGGCCAAAGTAGTGGAGCTTCAGAACTCTCAAAAAGATTTCCCCAGAAGTGGAGCATTAGAGGGTGATAATAAGTTTAGTTTGAAACCTATGGAGTTTGAGTGGCAAAGGGCTACCTGGCAGAGATAGATGATATAGTTGGATATATAGATCTAAAAAGAGAGAAGGAGAGATCAAGACGGTGTGAATGATTATTGATGGAGGGCGAATGCATGATTGTGGGTGCGAACACCTATGGGAATATACACAGTAAGAAGAGAAGAGGGTTCAAGGGGAACAATCACAGTTAAGGGTTAGCAGAAAAAGTCTGTGAAGCAGCATCCAAAGAAGTGAGAGCAGGGAAGGGGGCAGACAGTTTACTCGGTGCTTCTGATCACAAGGGAGAGGCTGAACTCAGGGCATTACACCGAACCCGATTCAAGGTCCGGCAAGCGTCCTCAATAGAGAAGCCATGGCTCCCTGTGCCCCGCTCTACTGTGTATGGGGAAAACGAGCACAAGCTGAAACTGGGGGTGTGACAACCAGCCGGCCAACCTCATGAAGCCTTTCCCTCTGGGGCTACTATATGTCCAGAAGCCCAGTAAGTCAGCCTGACTGTGCTTTTGAAAAAACCCCAAGAAACGAAGAAGTGCATTGGTGTTCTATTACTGCACTAAACATGAAAAGAGGTCTCTTTTCCATTTTGTATGAAGCTTTTCTTCCCCAAACTGCACACCTAGACAGATGGGGGAGCAATGGTTTATTGATGCAGTGGAACAGTGACTAGGAGAATGGATGAATATTTCATGGGCACCAGTAACAGTTAATAAATCATGAGGTGCTGCAGACAAGTGGGTCGCTCCTTCCACCCTGGACAATGGTTTCCTGAGCTCGAGTCAAGTGGAACCTCCTTTTCTGGCATCTCCAATCCATCCTGAGTGCTGGGGGATTTCTGTGGTTGATTTCTCAATTCAGTATATGCAGAGGAAAGCTAGTGCTTCTGTTTTTAGCTACTGCCAACTAGACGAGGCTCTAACGTAGGGACATTCAGAGGAAATTAACCAAGGAATCAAAAGCTTTGGCTTCTGGTCCCAACTCTGCTGATGGCTAGCTGTGTGGACAATGCAGTTAATCTCTTGAATAACATTGGGCTGACCAAAAAAGTTCATTCAGGGTTTTTTGGGGGTTAAAAACCCAAATGAACTATTTGGCCAATCCATAGTTCCCTATCTTAAATCAAAGAGATGGATGGATTGGTAACCTTGAAGCTCCTTATCAATCTTATGATATTCTGAATCAATGAGTTTCTTTAAGCGAGAGTAAATAATTGATAATGTTGAGTGATCTGTTTCATAAATGGTCCTTAATAAAAGTTTCTATGTGTGCTTTGTTTGTAAGGAGTATTGACAAATTCCCTTCCATGTCTGGGGGATGAGGGTGCCTCATTTTCAGAAAACTAAAAAAGAAAAGAAAAGCAAAAACATAGACCTATTCAATAATTACCTTTGGAAATAAGGACAGATATTATAAGTACCATTTTGCCAGGCTCAATATTTGAGGTTTGTTTATGTATCTATTTATGATTTATAATTTTAGCTATATCCAAAAGGAATTTTAGCTGATTACACCAGTAATGGCTCTATAAACAGAAGTTTTGGCATTGTTAAAATTGCCAATTTTAATAATAAAAATAATACCACCAATATTGAATGTTTACTCTGTGATAATCCCTATACGGAATATTTTACAAACATTATTCTAGTTATTTCTCATTAGTCCCAAAATAATGGCACACTGATAAGAAAACTGGGCTGAGAAAGATAAATTTCCCTGCTTAAGGTTACCCAGTTAGTGAGTGGCTGAGATGAGATTCAGAACCAAGCCTGTCTGATTCCAAATATCAGATCAGATCAGTCGCTCAGTCGGGTCCGACTCTTTGCGACCCCATGAATCCCAGCACGCCAGGCCTCCCTGTCCATCACCAACTCCCGGAGTTCACTCAAACTCACATCCATCGAGTCAGTTATGCCATCCAGCCATCTCATCCTCTGTCGTCCCCTTCTCCTCCTGCCCCCAATCCCTCCCAGCATCAGAGTCTTCTCCAATGAGTCAACTCTTCACATGAGGTGGCCAAAGTACTGGAGTTTCAGCTTCAGCATCATTCCTTCCAAAGAACACCCAGGACTGATCTCCTTCAGAATGGACTGGTTGGATCTCCTTCCAGACCAAGGGACTCTCAAGAGTCTTCTCCAACACCACAGTTCAAAAGCATCAATACTTCAGCCCTCAGCCTTCTTCACAGTCCAACTCTCACATCCATACATGACCACAGGAAAAACCATAGCCTTGACTAGACGAACTTTTGTTGGCAAAGTAATGTCTCTGCTTTTGAATATGCTATCTAGGTTGGTCATAACTTTCCTTCCAAGCAGTAAGCGTCTTTTAATTTCATGGCTGCAGTCACCATCTGCAGTGATTTTGGAGCCCCCCAGAAATAAAGTCTGACACTGTTTCCACTGTTTCCCCATCTATTTCCCATGAAGTGATGGGACCAGATGCCATGATCTTCGTTTTCTGAATGTTGAGATTTAAATCAACTTTTTCACTCTCCACTTTCACTTTCATCAAGAGGCTTTTTAGTTCCTCTTCACTTTCTGCCATAAGGGTGGTGTCATCTGCATATCTGAGGTTATTGAGATTTCTCCCAGCAATCTTGATTCCAGCTTGTGTTTCTTCCAGTCCAGCATTTCTCATGATGTACTCTGCATAGAAGTTAAATAAACAGGGTGACAATATACAGCCTTGACGAACTCCTTTTCCTATTTGGAACCAGTGTGTTGTTCCATGTCCAGTTCTAATCGTTGCTTCCTGACCTGCATACAAATTTCTCAAGAGGCAGATCAGGTGGTCTGGTATTCCCATCTCTTTCAGAATTTTCCACAGTTTATTGTGATCCACACAGTCAAAGGCTTTGGCATAGTCAATAAAGCAGAAATAGATGGTTTTCTGGAACTCTCTTGCTTTTTCCATGATCCAGTGGATGTTGGCAATTTGATCTCTGGTTCCTCTGCCTTTTCTAAAACCAGCTTGAACATCAGGAAGTTCACAGTTCACATATTGCTGAAGCCTGGCTTGGAGAATTTTGAGCATTACTTTACTAGCGCGATTCCAAATATACTATTACGGTAATAACAGTGAACTGCATATTCCTCAGTCGTACCCGACTCTTTGCAACCCACGGTCTATACTGTCCATGGAATTCTCCAGGCCAGACTATTGGAGTGGGTAGCCTTTCCCTTCTCCAGGGGATCTTCCCAACCCAGGGATAGAAAACCCAGGTCTCCTGCATTGCAGGCGGATTCTTTACCAGCTGAGCCACAAGGGAAGCCCAAGAATACTGGAGTGGGTAGCCTATCCCTTCTCCAGTGGATCTTCGCCACCCAGGAATCGAACCAGGGTCTCCTGCATTACAGGCAGATTCGTTACCAACTGGGCCATCAGGGATAATAAATGATAGCTAAAACTTACATTGAACTTACTATAAACTAGAAACTAGACTAAGCAACTCATCTGTCTGGATTCGTTTCATCTTTCATATTCTTTGAGCTATTTTCTAACCCTGTAAATTGTAGAATGCAGATAATGATACAAATTATTCATACCCATAGAAATGCAAATGAATTGATTATTGCCTTGTGGGTGGACGCATCTTGAATCTATTAGTAAATTCATTTCTAAAGGCCTATTCCCTGTTTCAGTGTGGTTCTTGGAATTCTTCACACCGGTTGTAATGTCTTGTAGGTTCACTCACGTATTGAATTAAACACAATATTTGACACATGTTACATTTGTAGGGCACCATGATTTTATCCTTTAAAGAAAATCCTTTAACAGTATATTCTACACATTCATATATCTTCAGAGAGGGAGAGGGTGACACAGCTCTGCAACGTGGCTGCTGCAGCTGTGAGCACAGCAGGAGATGAGGCTGGGACAGTGCCCCAGCCTTCTCCACCTGGCGCATCTGTGGTGTGGTGCTGGGAACTGTTGCTAACTAAGCCAGTTGCAATCAGTGGCTTGGCTAACATGCCCTCTGGGTGGCCAGTATAATGACTGTTCCTACACCTCTCTGCTGCAGCTGCAGCCAGAGCATTGCCTCTTATTTTGCAGAGTCTCTGCAAGGTCTGTCTACAGCCTTCCAGAGCCCTGCTTTCTCCAAAGTGCTAAGGACAAGGACAGTAGAGACTGAAGGACAGAAATAACCAGCTTTCTGGAGACATCCTTCTACTTTTCTGAAATTGCCTTTTATGAATAAATTTAAAGTTAGGGAGGTCACATTCCATGAGCGTAGGATTGTGAACCATCACAATGAAACCACCAGGACAGTGTCTCTCATATGGCATGCCATGGAACACTGGTGTTCTGTGAACAATAATAATGTGCTGTGATAAATGGAAAAATACTTTTAAGTCTTATAATAACCATTTTACCATAACAGTGATAAGTATTGAAGCAATTTCATTACCTTACCCTTCAAGAGCAAGTCACTTACTTTTCACCATATATAATTTTGGGGATTTCATTGTCCTAACAAAATAGTTTTTTACAAAAACATATGTTTATGCATAAAAGTATTATCTGTTGGGTTTTGTGATATCAAAACTTTAATAAATGTTCTGTTACAGACCCAAAACCTTTCTTCCTCTAACACAGAAAGTGTAAGAGTTGAGGACTAGGGACTTCCCTGGTGGTCCAGTGGTTAAGATTTGGCCTCCCAATAGAGGGAATACAGGTTCCATCCCTGGTCAGTGGGCTCAGATCCCATATGCCTCGCAGCCAAAAAAAACCCAAAACATAAAAACAACAGAAGCAATATTGTACCAAATTCAATAAAGACATTAAAATTGGTCCACATTAAAAAAAAAAAAAAGAGTTGAGGACTTCTGAGAAAAGATGGAGATCTTTTTAGCAACACAAAACCTAGACATTTTCCTTGCCTTTAGGTTTGAGAACCATGAAAATCCTCCTGTCCCCTTCCCCTCCCCTACCACAGGGCAGACCAGTGTAGGAGACCCCATGTGCCAGTCATCAAGGGGCTGTGACATTCCACAGACAACGGGTTTAACACAGAAAAACTACATTCCAACCACATCTTGAACACCATTGAAAACAGTTGTTGAAGATACTGTTCTCAAAATCAGAACTTTCAACAGTTATAAACAGAAACACAGAATTCTCTGCAGTTGATATTATAATTCCTAAATGAGCGAATCACCATTCTGATGAAAACTAGCTAGAAAACAGAAAGCGCAAAAGGGATCGACTGCTAAGTGTTGGTGATTTCTAAGAATCTGAAACTATTCCTCTCCTCCTTACAGTGTGTATATTCTTTCTCTCATCTTTATTCACTCTCTGGACTTTAACCCCTCCTCTGTGGAACAGAATCCCAGTTCTCATCTCAGCCTAGAATTCTTGCCTGAGCTCCTGATCCTACCTGGCAATTCTGTTTGAATGTCTCACAGACACTAATATTTTTTCTTCATTCTCCCACCTCACTTCCTTCCCAAAGTCAGCTCTTTCCCTTACATTCTTTGTAATGGAGAATCATCCACCAAAAACATGGAAATTATTCTTAAATCTTCCTTATTTACACACATTCAACCTATTACTAAATCCTTTCTATTCTATTTCCTAAAAGCTGGAATCAAGATTGCCAGGAGAAATATCAATAACCTCAGATATGCAGATAACACCACCCTTATGGCAGAAAGTGAAGAGGAACTTAAGAGCCTCTTGATGAAAGTGAAAGAGGAGAGTGAAAAAGTTGGCTTAAAGCTCAACATTCAGAAAACTAACATTATGGCATCTGGTCCCATCACTTCATGGGAAATAGATGGGGAAACAGTGGAAACAGTGTCAGACTTTATTTTTGGGGGGCTCCAAAATCACTACAGATGGTGACTGAAGCCATGAAATTAAAAGACGCTTACTGCTTGGAAGGAAAGTTATGACCAACCTAGATAGCATATTCAAAAACAGAGACATTACTTTGCCAACAAAGGTCCGGCTAGTCAAGGCTATGGTTTTTCCTGTGGTCATGTATGGATGTGAGAGTTGGACTGTGAAGAAGGCTGAGTGCCGAAGAATTGATGCTTTTGAACTGTGGTGTTGGAGAAGACTCTTGAGAGTCCCTTGGACTGCAAGGAAATCCAACCAGTCCATTCTGAAGGAGATCAGCCCTGGGTGTTCTTTGGAAGGAATGATGCTAAAGCTGAAACTCCAGTACTTTGGCCACCTCATGTGAAGAGTTGACTCATTGGAGAAGACTCTGATGCTGGGAGGAATTGGGGGCAGGAGGAGAAGGGGACGGCAGAGGATGAGATGGCTGGATGGCATTACCGACTCAATGGACGTGAGTTTGAGTGAACTCCGGGAGTTGGTGATGGACAGGGAGGCCTGGCATGCTGCGATTCCTGGGATCACAAAGAGTCGGACATGACTGAGTGACTGAACTGAACTGAACTGAATTTTGTCTCCAATGTCTTCCTTTCTCTTCATCTTCTCTTGTCATTGTATCAGATCAGAGCCTCATAATCTCTCTCTTGGTTCCTGAATGCTCATTTTTAGCTAGTTTACCTGCCTTTCCTTTAATTCTCACCAATGGCAAGTTGACCTTTATAGTGTATATTTGATGTCATTCTCCTTTACAAAAAATCCTCTGTGACTTTCCATTGCCTTTAAGATGGCATGTTTCATTATCTGAGCCCAGTTTACCAGTTCAATTCCGAATTTTACTAGGCTCTCATCCTACCATAAATTTTATTCCAGCCACATTAAATTGCTTACAGACCCCCAAATATGACATATTCTCCATTATGGCCATAGCCCTCTGTTGTGCTATTTTCTCTGCTATTTCTGTGCTAGTTTCTCAAACCTGTTTACCCACTTACGCAACTTCCCTTTACCAGGGAAGATGGACCTCCCTGGTGGTACAGACAGTAAAGAATCTGCCTGCAACGCAGGAGACCCAGGTTTGATCCCTGGGTCAGGAAGATCCTCTGGAGAAGGGATCCCACTCCAATATCATTCAACCCACTCCAGTACTCTTGCCTGGAGAATTCCGTGGACAGAGGAGCCTGACAGGCTACAGTCCATGGGATTGCTAAGAGTTGGACATGACTGAGCAACTAACACTTTCACTTTTCCTTGAACCTCACAGTCAGCTTTAAGTGCCTCTCTCATGGGTGCTCATGACACCCTCCAACACACCTTACACCAGTAAGAAAACCCTTATTGAGCACACTCTACCGAAACTGCCAAAATGTAGAGAAAGCATTTAGAAAAGAAATCTATACTTCTTTCTCTAGTGTTCTCTGATAGCACTGTCCTTTCCACCATTTAAGGCAGATGAGCTGTCTCTCCTCACTGCCCTTCAGAGTAAAAGGCTGCTAAATAAAAAATTCAAAGAGCAGGAAATCAGTTAATATTAGCTTTTTGAGTTTCCCCAAATAGACTCAGGCAGTTCATTGTTTAAAGGAGAACATTTTAAAAGATCAAAAGCCTAGGTCCAGAGGATCTTACAACACAAAGTTCATTCTGATTTGGAAGATCTTATGGACTGGAACTGGAGAAGGCAATGGCACCCCACTCCAGTACTCTTGCCTGGAAAATCCCATGGATGGAAGAGCCTGGTAGGCTGCAGTCCATGGGGTCACTTAGAGTCGGACACGAAGAGAAAAGGGGAGCCAGAAGCAAGAGGGAGTAAGTCACTGGCAAGTAATTTTGAGGGTGGGTGAGGGTGGCCCAGGAGGGGAGGAGAGCTCCTAAGAGCTTCACTTCCCCCATTTGAGAAGGGAGCTAAAGGAGCTGGGCAAAGGGCCAGGAGGAAACCCCTAAAGGTCTATCAGTTTGAACTGACTAGGCATTTTCTAGCCAGTTTCTCACTATTAGAATAGTGAGAGATCAAGATAGAAATTTAATGCAGTTATAGAAAGGACTGTTAACAATTCTTGCTACCCTGAATTTATGACCTAGAATGCCCACTTGTAGATCCTGTTTAAAATTCAGCTTTCCCCACTGAACTTTGGGCTCCTGGAGGATAATGACCATTTGTATTCATCTTTGTAACTCCTGTCCATCCATAGTGCAGAGACTCAGTAAATGCTGGTCAAGTGGAAAACCATGAATCCAAAGCCGGATGATGGATGAGGAACTAGAGCGATCTAAGGCAGGACATTTTCCCTTGTTCAGATGTGATTTTTCCTTAATGGCATTAGAGCTGAATATCAGAGGCAAAGTGCATATTCTTTTTCTTTTTTTGTTAAAATAATCTTGTTCAAATTAACTAGTAATTGGCTGTATTTGTTTTTCACTGTGAATTTAGTCATTCTCATTTAATCTCGTTGAAATTATCATGACAATAAAACTGAAGATTTGTTACTTTGTCCACTTGGTATGATGTCTAAAATTCCCTTAAAATACTTTAGCTTAGTATAGTGCTACAAGTGCGTGTGTATGTATGTGTGTGTGCGTATGTATGTGTGTGTGTGCATTGGTTTAAATCTCCATGCTAGGAGTACCTTAATATCCTTAACATCTTAACTCGGAATAAACTGTCCAGATGTGCTTAGCTAGAATTTAAAAAATCCCACTGAGGAGTCCACATTCCAGACTACTTTGAGTGTTTCAGTGATCTCTCTCTCCATCAGCAGTGGAGGGGTTATTCAGCATTAGTGGGGTTAGACGTAATTTTCAAAGACAATTCGAGTAGCATCCTATTGTGACTAACAGGGTACAGATGCCTCCACCTATGCGTAAATCTGTCCCACGCAGCATCCTAATACTTCTCAGTGTGATGCCCCAGCCTAGAAGTCCCACTTGGTCCTCTGTCCTCTCTAACCGGAGGATTTCCTGTCTGATTCTGACTCGATGGCTAGCTGGTCATCCCAAGAGAATATTTCTGTATCTGCCTCTAGTGACATTGTCAGGCAGGGGGCCTAGCAGAGGGACGGAGGGAGGGAGCCAGTAAGAGCATATTCTATGGCTCCTTATGTTAGTGTGCTAATAAAGGTTTGTGTGTGCGTCACAGGATTTGGTTTGAGATTTGTTTTCTTCATAATGGACCACTTGGCGGCAGTGAGTGAGTGGGAATGAGACCTAGGTACTTCCTATACTTTTAGTCATTGGAGATTACCATTTTTTGCCAAAAGAACCCAACAGTTGTGAATGACCAAACTGACTTAGATGGATTGACAACACAGCATGTAATACAATGCACATTATCAGTGCTGTTTCCTGAAAATATTTCAGATTCCTGTAAAGATATAAATATATACACTACAACTAAAAAGTTTCCACATCATTTCTCTCCTTAATATCCTGACTCCAATGTTTTCATAGCATGGCTGACCCTGGAACGTCATTTGAATTTCTTTCTGGCTTGGACTTTATCCTATTTATCTTGAATGCCCCTCCAAGCCTGCTAAATATCTCACCAGAAAGAGTGAGTGAAAGTCGCTCAGTCATGTCCGACTCTTTGCAACCCCGTGGACTATACAGTCCATGGAATTCTTCAGGCCAGAATACTGCAGGGGGTCAGAAAGAAGCCCTCGCCATTAAATGTTCGTTGGCTGGAATGTCACGAAACAAGCTAAATGAAAGACTACCATGGTATCAGAGTCTTCCTTATTGCAAAGCCCTACCACCCTGTGAGATCTCAGCTAATACCTACAAGAAGAGAGAGGAAAAGGCAGTATTGTCAGGAAGGGGTGGTAGAGCCAGGCCCAAAATAGTTGGGGGCACAATTACAGAGCAGACCCCATGCAGCTGTGAAGATGGAGAGAGGGCAGACTCTGCTCGGACCAGAGGCTGCCTTCCCATCACGGGGTGGACAGCAGACCAAGAGAAGTATTGTCCAGCTTTGCTGGGAGGAAGGAGGCCACCATGGAGAGGTGATGAGTATCCCAAGAGAGCATCTTTGCAACAGCTAGATTTTTCAACCCGGTAGCCACGTTTTCCAATTAAGTGATGAGGTTGAAGTACTCCTGCTCTACCTGCCACAGATAAGACTTGTGTACAAAGCACGACAGCTTGTCATCCCTGGACTGGGGTTGCTGAGGAGAAGCTCTGACCCAGCACGAGCCCCTTGAGAAGGCGGAGTAGGCTCTGAGAGAACTAATCTGACTCCGGAGGCCGGCCCAGAGGCGCAGAGGCGAGTAGGGAGGTGCAGCTCAGTTACTACACAGGCAGCGCCTGGTGCAGGACCGTGTTTGAATTAAAGCCATTTGGGTTACAACACCACCCAGGCAGTTCTAAGGAAAAGAGGCAATTTGTGGAAAAAATATTGGTAGGAACTTCAGCCAGGCTACAAGAGAGAACCAGAAACTGCTGTTATGATGAGCAGCTGTTCTTTCCTTTAGCCAGGGTGCCATGGTGATTCACCTGGCCTTGCTCGTGTCTGCCCTGGAGCTTTGTGGTCATTCTTGCTCTGTCCCTTCTCTCCAGACTGGCTTGGCTTGGATTTCTCAAACACTGTGAGAATGGCTGGACACAGACTCTCACACCTGAAAGGGATGTTAGCCAAAGAAGGGCCCTTGACCCAAGGTTTGATCATTCAAACCTCCCGAATCACTACCTCACCCCAGTACAGCCGCCACCACCACCATCACCACCACCGATCACATCACTGGCCAGTCACTGTAGAGCAGCATTCCTCTAATTGCCAGCTTGACAGTCACTCGAGGACACATTAAAAACACACAACATTAAAAACACACATCATCAGTCTTCTCTATTGGAACCTCTGGGGAGGGGGAGGCCCAGGAATCTCTGTTTTCATGAAGTATCCCCAGGCCACTCTGTAACTGGACAAGTTTGAAGACTGCACTGGAAAAGTTCTAGAATTTTATTTATTATTTAGCTTAGGAATAGCCTGGGTACTAATTATGATGCAGAGTCCTATCCCCAAAGCTCACAAAAGATTCTACTTCAAAATGGCACAGCACCCTAGGAACTGCAAGTGAATAGGTGATTCTGATAGAGAGATCCATGGGCTACACTGTTGAGAAGCATTATTTTAGAATAACTCCATCTAGCTTCACATTCTCAGTCTATGCCAGTATGATCTGGAAGTAGTAACAGTATGATCTAGTTCAAACTGGGATGGATGGATCAGAGAAGGGCTTTGGCCCTTGGGGGAGGCCCAGAGCCACAGGACTGGGCAGGAGGGACAGTGGGTAGAACGGTTAAGGAGATAAGTCACAGACAAAGGTAGATTTCAACACAACATTGTAAAGCAACTATACTTCAGTAAACATTTAAAAAAAAAAAACAGACGAAAATTTTTAAAAAATAAACCATAACTAGACTCACCAAAAAAAGTTCTATTTCACACTTAAATGAAACAGATAAAGCTACATTTAAATAAGATGGGTGTGCATGTGTTCTAAGTCGCTTCAGTTGTGTTTGACTCTTTGCAACCCTATGGACTGTAGCCCGCCAGGCTCCTCTGTCAACTGGATTCTCCAGGCAAGAACACTGGAGTGGGTTGCCATGACCTCCTCCAGGGGATCTTCCCAACCCAGGGATCAAACCTGCATCTCTTATGTCTCCTGCATTGGCATGCAGGTTCTTTACCACTAGCACCACTTGGGAAACCCCAAGATGGGGGTAAACCAAACTTTATGTGGGAACACTCTAACAACAAAAAGACTAAGAATTGCTCACTAACATACTGAGCCCTTATCATGCCTCAGGTATACTATCTCATCTAATACTTGCAAAAATTTTAATTTTGTATTCGTGAGCAGATAAAAGACTTACCCACACAAATAGAAAGTAAGTAGCAGAGCCTGACCTCAAATCCAGATCTTGCTGAACTTAAAGAATACAGTTTTAAACACCAAGGTATACTCTAGCTAGAAACACAGATTACTTCTGAAGTCAGGACAAAGAAATCCATACACATAGTGTTATGAACACTAAGAGAATTACAGTTTAATAAAAGGGGCTCTGATCACAAGAGGGATCCTTTTGTGGAAAAGGAAACCAATTAAGGACCAGAGACTAAATAATTAAAGATCCCCGTGGAAACGCTGTTCCTGAAATAAATGAGACAGCCGCAGGCTCTGTGACTTGCCTCGGCCTCAGTCAGCAGCACATTCTGGAGCCTCCTGGTTCGTAGTTCAGCACAGCTTCTGCTGCTTCCACACTGCCGAGGACACCGCTCACCCAGGTGTCACAGCGTCCCTGAGCCCCAGCTCCCAGGACTGTGTCCCCGGTTTGGTCCTGTAGTCACAGGCAGCCTGGCTGTGTAGATTCCTCCTGAGGAGCAAGAAGAGGCAGGGTCTGACCTCTAATTTTCTGCCAACTTGCTGTGTGTTGACAGCCAATAGCTATAATCAAAATGCCTCCTGTTGACTCTGCAAAGCCTTGGAGGAGGAGCTTACAAGTGCTAAACACATGTTTCCAAATACTCATCTTCAAAGCAATCCTTTAAGGCATAAACATATAGGGGTCTGTGAAAGGGAATAGAAGAATAGCAGTGTAGCCAGGTGTGGTGGCTAAGGGCCAGAGGGAGACTGAAAAATAGTTGTGGGTCTCCAACCCCACTTCTCGTCCTGCCCCCACTCTTCCACCATTCCATCCTAGCAGATTCGTGTCACATAAACAGCTTGGGATTCCTAGGAAAGGCCTTTATTTTGCACTTGGTCTAATCCAGTCATTACTAAAGATGAGAAGCAAGTGCTCTCAGGAGCTCTAAGTGTTTCTTAAGCTCTCTGAAAATGGACGACAAAAATGATGACATATGAGTAATCCCCAAATCACTGATAACCACAAACCTCCGTACTATCAGGGAGCAGCCTGAATAATTGGTTCCTAAACAATTAAATTTTCTAGTTCTTTACTCAGTCACTTTACTAACAAGTATTTATGGGCTACTATCTGTAAATCCATCACTGAACTGAGCAAGAATGAGAAATACAGGACCTGGAAGTGACTTCAAGAAGCTCATTGTTTGATAGGCAAAACATTCTCTGACATAAATGTCACCAGTGTTTTCTTAGGTCAGTCCCCAAAGGCAATAGAAATAAAACAAAAATAAACTAATGGAACCTAATCAAGCTTACAAGCTTTGGACCTCAAAGGAAATTGTAAACAAAAGAAAAAGACAACCTATGGAGTGTGAGAAAATATTTGCAAATGGTGCAACTGACAAGGGCTTAATTTCCAAAATATACAAACAGCTCACACAATTCAACAACAATGAAAAACAAACAACGCAACTGAAAAATGGGCAGGACACCTAAATGGACATCTCTCCAAGAGGACACACAGATGGCCAACAGGCATGTGAAAAGATGCTTAACACTGCTAAGTATTAGAGAAATGCAAAGCAACACTACAATAAGGTACCACTTCACACCAGTCAGAATGGCCATCATTAAGAAGTCTCCAAGTAACAAATGCTGGAGAGCGTTTGGAGAAAAGAGAACCTTCCTACATTGTTGTGGGAATGTAAATTGATGAAGCCACTGGGGAAAACTGTGGAGGTTCTTCAAAAAACAAAAATAGAGTTACCATATGATCCAACTCCTGGGTATATATCTGGACAAAACAATAATCCAAAAAGAAACATGCATCCCTATGCTATAACAACACTATTCACAATAGCCAAGACATGGGAACAACCTAAATATCCATCCACAGATGACTGGATAAAGAAGCTGCGTATATACATGATGGAATACTACTCAGCCATAGCAAAGAATGAAATAATGCCATTTGCAGCAACACACATGGAACTAGAGATTGTCACGTGAGGCAAAATAAGCCAGAAGACAAATACCATATGATATCACTTATATGTGCAATCTAAATATGACACCAATAAACTCATCTATGAAACAGTAATAGACGCACAGACACAGACAACACACTTGTGGTTGCCAAGGGAGAGGGGAGCTAGGGAAGGGATGGAATGGGAGTTTGAGAGCAGCAGATGCAAACTATTATATATAGCATGGATAAACAACAAGATCCTACTGTATAGCACAGGAAACTGTATTCAATATCCTGTGATAAAATGTAAGGGAAGAGAATATAAAAAAGAATGTGTTGTATATATATACCCCACTCCAGTACTCTTGCCTGGAAAATCCCATGGACAGAGGAGCCTGGTGGGCTGCAGTCCGTGGGGTTGCGAAGAGTCAGACACGACTGAGCAACTTCACTTTCACTTTTTCCTTTCATGCATTGGAGACGGAAATGGCAACCCACTCCAGTGTTCTTGCCTGGAGAATCCCAGGGACGGGGGAACCTGGTGGGCCGCCGTCTATGGGGTCGCACAGAGTCGGACACGACTGAAGCGACTTAGCAGCAGCAGCAGCAGTGTATATATATATATATACACATACACACACACATATATACACCTGAATCACTTTGCTGTACAGCAGAAATTAACACAACATTGTAAATCAACTATACTTCAATAAAATAATAAAAATAGAAGTTCACTGTTTAGAGAAGAAGGTTAGCTTGATAATTAGGGGACAATGTAAGGCAGTAGGATCTGAGCACTACTTTGAGGAGAACTAGAGATACAGACTTTTCCTTCAGAAAAAGACAGGAGATTACAGTGGGCCAGCCAGAGGTATCAAGGGAAGCTTCATGGAGGAGGCAGGCTTTGAGCTTACTAGGATTTGGAGAGCAAGCGAGAAAAGTTCTGAGAACATTCCAGTGGTGGAGAAGAGCATGGAGGGCATCCTAGCTTTCCACTGATCAAAATCTTAGGCCGGCCTTTGCAGTCTTCACCGTGAGAACTGTGATGATGAAGGCCTGCAGACATTTTTGAGTCTTCAGAGAAAACAAATTTATACGCAGAGCTACAAAAAGCATCAGTGAGGTTGGATTACATCAATTACGATTAAAGTATTATGGACTTTAAAAAAATGTAACATCGTATATTCCAAATAGCACAGAATTAGACGAACTAAACTTTTACCCTTCTCTTTGCTTGTGCATGTTTAAAATATTAACTTCTAAAGGAAACAATTCATTGGGAAGGATAAGAGCGAACACTTCCTTCTATATGTGGTGATTTATTTCCTCCGTACTGTATAAAGCGAACAGCTGCATTTAGAACAGATACATAAGTGCCATTATAATTACAAACATTCCCAACCTGCCATGTTTCTGAACATTTGGAAACACTGAGGATGTAGCTGCAAAGATAACTTGCATCACATTTGATTATGAAGAGGCATCGTCCCGCGATGTTAGGTGAAAGCTATATTGAAGACCTGTACCTGCTTGCAATTTGGCAATTTGGCTTCTAGGTAATATGTTATGACTTATAAATTAATGTTTTTTATTTCATACAGAACACAAGGCCACAATCGGTGCCAAGTCTGTTCCCTCAGAATTGCTTGGCAATATTCCCATATGTTCTGACAGTCTTGTAGCAGAAGCTTTCTAACCCATTTGGTAGGTGGGACTTTTATTTTTTTTTCTTCCAGTTTAACAGACTGCAATATGTCCCACCCTTCCTGGTATCCTTGGACAATAGTATTTTCAACTCTGTTGTCTGATGATAAGAAAGTATTCATTTACTTTCCGTATCTATAGAGTTTCCATTTTGTACAAATGGAAAAATACATTATGTAGGCTTTTGTCTGGCTCCTTTAGCATATTATCAAAGCGCATTAGTGTTGTAGCATGTATCGCTATTTCATTCCTTTTCATTGCCAAATAACCCTCCACTATGTGGATTTCTCATATTTTACTTATCCATTCATTAGCTGATAGATATTTGAGTTGTTTCACTTTGGCTATGGTAACTAATGTTCTTATGAGTCGTCATGCACAAGTGTTCGTGTGGATATGTTTTCATTTCTCCTGGATACACACCTAGGAGTAGAACTGTGGAGTCCTGTGGTAACACGGTGTTTAACATTTTGACTGTTTTCCAAAGCGGCTGTGCCACTTTTCATTTCCACCAGCAGTGTATGGGAGCTCCAATATCTCTGTGTTTGCAACACTTGTATTATGTCACTTTGATTCCAGCCATGCTGGTGGGTATGATGTGGTATCTCACGGTGGTTTTGATTTGCATTTCCCTGATGGCTCATCTTTTCATGTGCTTATTGGCCATTTCTGTATCTTTTTTGGAGAAACATCTATTCAGATCCTTGAATCATTTAAAAATTGGTTTATTTATCTTTTTATTATTGAGTTGTAACAGTTCTTTATATATCCTAAATATAAGTCCTTTATAAGGTAGGCAATTTGCAAATATTTTCCCCATGCTATGCGGTGGTCTTTTCACATTCTTGATGGTGGTCTTTGAAGCATAAAGATTTAAATTTTGATAATGTCCAATTTATCTATAGTTTCTTCTGTTTCTTGTATCAAACCTTCTATTATTTTCCTTTAACCTGTGTCCTTACATATAAAATGGATTTCTTACAGATAGCATATAGTTGTATCTTGTTTTTATTCAATTTGAGAATCTGTTTTTCAAATGAGGCATTTGGACCATTTACATTGAATGCAATATTCAATATGTTTTGGTTGTTGTTATTCTCTTCTACTCACCCCATTCACCACTTATTTATTTACTTATTTGCTCTCTTTCTGTCTTTTTTTTTTGGTAGTAATTCATTATGTTTTAGCATTCAGTTTTTCTCAATTATTAATTTTAACATGTCAATTTATCTCTGTCTACTATCTTATTACCTATGGCTCTTTTTATAATGGTTGCTCTAGTGTTTACAACATATATATTTAACTAATAAAACTACCTTCAAATAGTATTATATCAATTCATATATAGGCCCTTATAGGTTTATAGTGTGTTTCTACTTATCTCCTCCCTTCTTTTATGCCTTTTGGGTCATTTGTTTCACTTTTACACCTATTATAAACCCCAGACTACATAATAATAATCACAATTATTATTATTATTATTTAATTATTACTATAAAAATTAAATTATAATTTAAGGAAATTTAAAAATGAAAAAATATTTTTATATTTATCTACATATTGAATTCTTCTGTATAAATCTCCATCTCCATCTTGCATCATGCCTTCTGCCTAAACAACTTTTTAAAACCGTTTCTTGTAATGTAGCTCTCCTGGTGAATTGTCATAGCTTTCGTTTGCTTGAAAAAAAATTTTTACCACATTTTTGAAGAATATCTTAGTCACATACAGATTTCCCCCCTTCTAGTATTTTATTTTTTTTTACAGTCCATTTTATTTTATTTATTTAAAAAAATGTAAATTTATTTATTTTAATTGGAGGTTAATTACTTTATAATATTGTATTGGTTTTGCCTACATCAACATGAATCTGCCTGTTCACTGTCTTCTGGTTTGCATAGCTTTTAACCACAGGTGTACAATAATTATGTTTTTTTCTCTTAATAGACTATCATTATTCTTTGGTGGCTGCTAAGATTTTTTTTTTTTAATCACTGGTTTTTAGCATTCTATAATGTGCCTAATACCAATACTCCAATACTGTGGCCACCTGATGCGAAAAGCTGACTCATTGGAAAAGACCCTGATGCTGGGAAAGATTGAGGGTGGGAGGACAAGGGGATGACAGAGGATGAGATGGTTGGATGGCATCTCCGACTCAATGGACATGGGTTTCAGTAAATTCTGGGAGCTGGTGATGGACAGGGAGGCCTGGCGTGCTGCAATCCATGGCGTCGCAAAGAATCAGACACGACTGAGAGACTGAACTGAACTGAACTGATGTGCCTTCTGTCACTCTGTATGTAGGTATATGCAATATCTTATTTGATGTTTGCTGAGCTCCTTGGATCTGTGAATTAATGGTTTTAATCAAATTTTGAGATGTTTCAGCCATTGAGCCATCTAATACGTTTGCTTTCTCCACCCCTTTTCTTCTTATTCTGGAACTCCAATCACACATATCTGGAACTCCTTGATATTATCTCAGAGGCCACTGAGGTTTTGTTCATGTTTTAAAGTCCTTGTTCTCTGCTTTATTTTGGATAGATTCTGTTGCAGCGTCTTCCACTTCATTAGTCTTTTCTTTTGTAGTGTGAAATCTATTCTTAATCTCCTCCAGTGAATTTTTCATTTCAAATATTTTTTTTCCTCTCCAGAAGCTCATTCTCATGGATTCTTTTTTATATATTCCATTTCTCTTCTCACTATATTTATGCCTTTCTCTATGTCCTTGAACATTACATTAATAACTGTGCTATCATCTTATAACTTCTGGCATCACTGTAATTTATGGGTCTATTTTTACTGAATGTCTTTTCTCCTGATTAGAGGACACATTTTCCATCTTCTTATCACATCTTGTTAAAAAAAAAAAGAAAAACCTTACTCGTTCTGGACTTTGTAAATCTTACATTGCTGAGCCTCTAGATTTTGTTGTGATCTTTTAAAGACGGTTGGGTTTTATATTTGATACTTAAGTCACTGTCAGATCAAAATAATCTTGATGACTGTTTTTAAGCTTTAGTAAGTAGTGCTAAAGTAGTTTTTACTCCAGGAATAGTTCATACTTACTTCTAAGGGGCATCCAGTCCCATCACTTCACTGGAACTAGACGGGGAAACAGTGGAAACAGTGTCAGACTTTATTTTTTGGGGCTCCAAAATCACTGCAGATGGTGACTGCAGCCATGAAATTAAAAGACGCTTACTCCTTGGAAGGAAAGTGATGACCAACCTAGATAGCATATTGAAAAGCAGAGACATTACTTTGCCAACAAAGGTTCGTCTAATCAAGGCTATGGTTTTTCCTGTGGT
>NW_011494894.1:6767493-6776653 GCF_000754665.1 Bison bison bison
CATGCGAAGAGTTGACTCATTGGAAAAGACTCTGATGCTGGGAGGGATTGGGGGCAAGAGGAGAAGGGACGGCAGAGGATGAGATGGCTGGATGGCATCACTGACTCGATGGACGTGAGTCTGAGTGAACTCCGGGAGTTGGTGATGGACAGGGAGGCCTGGCGTGCTGCGATTCATGGGGTCGTAAAGAGTTGGACATGACTGAGCGACTGAACTGAACTATGTCCTTGAACATTACATTAATAACTGTGCTATCATCTTATAACTTCTGGCATCACTGTAATTTATGGGTCTATTTTTACTGAATGTCTTTTCTCCTGATTAGAGGACACATTTTCCATCTTATTATCACATCTAGTTTAAAAAAAAAAAGCTTACTCGTTCTGGACTTTGTAAATCTTACATTGCTGAGCATCTAGGTTTTGTTGTGATCTTTTAAAGAGGGTTGGGTTTTATATTTGATACTTAAGTCACTGTCAGACCAAAATAATCTTGATGACTGTTTTTGTGTGTGTGTGTGTGTGTAATAAAGTTTTATTAAAGTATAAAGGAGATAGAGAAAGCTTCTGACATAGGCATCAGAAGGGGGCAGAAAAAGTACCCGCTTGTTAGTGTTAACAATGAGGTTATATAATCCAAAGAATGTCTGGAGGTTGTAAAGACCTCATCAGACCTACTCCCATAATTTACATTTTAAGATAACACTGTCCTCAGGCAAGATACATCCTTGTAAAGACCAGGTCTACTCCCATAATTAACATTTTAAGATAACAGAAGGTTGAATCCAAAGACTGTCCTTAGGCAGGATACATTATTGTTATATAATCCTAAGGAATGTGGAGAAAGAAAAAAAGTTTGTCTTTTCTTCCTCCTTGAGAATTCCAGACCCCTCTCTCCATGGGGACCCCTAGACTCCTTATCAACCTTCCTAGGAAATGACTCTCTCATTCCCCCCTTTTCTTTTAGGAGAATTATGTTGCTTAGGGAAAAGGGGCGTCGTTCTCGTTCCATAACTACTTCTGAGCTGACAAGGGGCGTTGTCCCTAAATTGGTGAGGCAACATATTCTCCTAATCCTCATATTGAGGATATTTGATCCAGGGGCCTCAAATAGTAGCTGGAGGAAGCTACAGCAGTAGCAGGAGTTTGAGCAACCATTTGTAACTTAAAAGCTTTCATGCGGCTAGAAACAAATCCAGTTATACAATTACAGATGCAGGGAGCAAACAGCAAAAACACAACATTCAGAATCAAAATTAAAAGTCACATTATGTCCATAGTTAAAGTGCAAAGTGTTGCACCAGTCCATTTTAGGGTTGGTAGATGTCATCAGATGAAGAAGAGGCATCGAATGTGATTGTTGTCGAAGGTATTCACAGACTTGGAGAAATCGTGACATGGAAATATTTACAGATGGCAGTTCTTTTGTTCGGGATGGAAAGTATAAAGCAGGTTATGCCCTGGTGACTGCTGAACAGGTTTTGGAAGCAAAATCTCTCCCCCAGGGACCCAGTTCTCTGTTGGCGGAGCTTGTGGCCCTGACCCGAGCTCTAGAGTTAAGCAAAGGGCAGCGGATGGGCCTGATAATCTATGTGAGTCTACTTCTGCTGACTCCAAATATCCTGAGTCTGCCATTGGATCCTCAAGACAATGTCTTCCTGTCCTGGGCTCACTCCTATAGTGCATTCCACAATCCGTCTAACTGCTGGGTCTGCGGAGCGGTCCCCTCTTCATCAGTTGATGACTGTTTTTTAAGCTTTAGTAAGTAGTGCTAAAGTAGTTTTTACTCCAGGAATAGTTCATACTTACTTCTAAGGTGTGACCTATCAGGAATCTCCACTATATGCCCCAGGTGATCACCAAAGACCCTACAGCATGGATGATCAGAGTTTGAACACCGTCATCCTGTGCAAGCTTATAATTCACCAGCATTCTTTGAACAGCTTTGTGTAATTTCACTCTATGCATGTATAGCCCAATACTTGGCCAAAGTTCAAAAAGATCTTAACAGAGATTTCTGAAGATTTTTTTTTTTTAAAGCTTTTTCATTTCTGGAACTTCCTGAACATGCTTTTAAAAAATCAATAAATTAAATTAATAAATGACTATTATTTCTGAAACATGCATAACAAATGTATACTGTAACTAATACAGACCCCTAATAACAAACCATAACAAACAACTAATCTGAATATCATACAAATGATAACATGCATTACCATGTTATTCACATTGATAACTGAGAATTTTAGCAGATTTCTAGTGGTATCACATTGTGGTTTTAATTTTCCTCTTTATTGTTGGTATGAAGCATTTTTTGATGGCTGCTCCTGGGTCATCAGCACCATTGGCTACTCCACTCCTTAGAGCTTGTGGGAGCATGGCTGAGCTCAATCCTACAGCTAGACAAGGCCATCAGGTAGTCACAGGAATTCATCAGGGTGTGTGTGGGGACCACAGGCAGGTGACCACTAGGATAAGCGGAGGGGGTAGGGGTGAGACATCAACACATCCTTCTTTCCTTGGAAACAGGAATTCATTCAAATCTCCTCTTCTGTTTACTTTAATCAAGCCCAACCATATTAACATCAAAAAAGAAGAAGAGTAATACAAGTCAGGTGCTCTCTAATGGAAACATGACCGTGCAGGATACTGAGGGGGCGAGGAGAGCGACAAAACAGTTACTAATAGTTGCTGAATGTGCAAAGATTAAAGAAACAGCCTGTAAGCAGACCAACCTTTCGGCCTCTTCAGCAGATTCCTTCTTTTAACCTTCTGTTCATCTGGCGTGAGGTCTGTGATGCAGCTGTGTCTCCATGGCAGTCAGACTCACACTTATTGTATTTCTGTTGGGAGTGGGTGTGTGTGATGTGCTTTTCAAAGGAAGGGACACAGCCCAAAGTCTGTTCCCAGAGAATAGCTGAGGCCACTGTATTTGCAGTCATTCAGGTTCTCCCCCAAGGGATACGAAGGGGGCAAAAAGGCTTCCCATAGAAATGCAGTCCAAACTTTTTTGGCACTAGGGACTGGTTTCATGGAAGATAATTTTTCCATGGACTGGGACGGGGGAGGGAAGATGCAGCTATACAATTGAAGTACATCAACTCGCTTGCCACTATAAAATCGATGCCCGATGCCGCTTGACTGTCACTTGCCACTCACTGATAGGGTTGTGATATGAGTCTGCAAACAATTGATTTATTATGGTCTCTGTGCAGTCAAGCCTCTCTGCTAAATGATAGTCTGTATTTCCATCCACTTCCCAGAGCTAGCATCACCGCCTCAGCTCCACCCCAGATCATCAGGCATTAGATTCTCTTAAGGAGTGTGCAACCTAGATCCCTCGCACGCACAGTTCACAGCAAAGTTCGTCTCCTGTGAGAATCTAATGCTGCTGCTGACCCGACAGGAGTTGGCACATAGGTGGTAATCTGAGTGATGAGGAGCGGCTGTAAACACAGAGGAAGCTTTGCTAACTCACCTGTCACTCACCTTCTGCTGTGCAGCCTGGTTTCTAAGAGTATCAGTCCATGGTCCAGGGACTGGGGACCCGTGCCATAGCACATAGGTGGCATAAGAACGCAAGCCAAGCCAACTGTCATAATCATCAACTCATTTTAATGCCTGCAAGAACCCTGCCCAAACTTATGCAATATAGTTACCCTTTTATCATTAATTTTAATTTTGAGGCAAATTCTTAGAGAAAACAGTACTTAGGATACATCCACATGATGACAAAGTCAGGGACCTCATGCAGATAATTCCATGGATACATTTGTCCTCAACATATCTAAATCCTAAAGTTCCTTGAGAGGAGATATGTCTTTACTTTTGCAATGAGAGATAAATCTCAATCGCAAGTACTCCTGCAGTAGGTAACAGTCTGATTTAACTTCATTCCTTCATTCAGTAGTGTCAAGCACTGTTTGAGGTGCTGGGGATATAATAGTGAACAAAATAACTGAAGTTCCTGCTTTCATGTGGCTGATAGTTTATTGGATGAGATCAAACAATAAACAACTAAGGATACAATAATCAATTGGTCATAATTGCTAAGGCTAACAATAAAGCAAAATAAAGGTTATTAGGACTGCAGAGGTGTTGGATTGTTATTTACAGTAGGTGGCTTCTCTAATAAGGTGACTTTTGACCACAACAAGTCAAGGCTATGGTTTTTCCAGTGGTCATGTATGGATGTGAGAGTTGGACTGTGAAGAAAGCTGAGCCCCAAAGAATTGATGCTTTTGAACTGTGGTGTTGGAGAAGACTCTTGAGAGTCCCTTGGACTGCAAGGAGATCCAACCAGTCCATCCTAAAGGAGATCAGTCCTGGGTGTTCTTTGGAAGGACTAATGCTAAAGCTGAAACTCCAGTACTTTGGCCACCTCATGTGAAGAGTTGACTCATTGGAAAAGACTCTGATTCTGGGAGGGATTGGGGGCAGGAGGAGAAGGGGACGACAGAGGATGAGATGGCTGGATGGCATCACTGACTCGATGGATGTGAGTTTGGGTGAACTCCGGGAGTTGGTGATGGACAGGGAGGCCTGGCGTGCTGTGATTCATGGGGTTGCAAAGAGTCGGACACGACTGAGCCACTGAACTGAACTGAACTTACCACAACAAAATGTAAGTAAGGTTAGAGTGTATGCCAACCATACACTAAGAGTGTTCCAGACTGAGAGATAGCATGTGCAAAGACCCTGAGGTAGGGGCATGACTCATAATTCAAGAACAGCAAGGAAACCAAGAGCAAGTGAAGATAAGAGAAGATATAGGATTGAGGTATTTGTGTGGGATCAGGATGCTGCAAAGCATACAGAGCCAATGAACTAATGAAGAAATTTGGTCATTGCTCTGAGTGACATATGAAGCCGTTATGCTTTTTTTAATTTTATTTTTTTAATTAGAGGATAATTGCTTCACAATGTTGTATTGGTTTCTGCCATACAACATGAATCAGTCATAACTATATATATGTACATATCCCCTCCCTCTAGAGCTCCCTCCCACCAGTCCCATCCCACCCTTCTAGGTCATCACGGAGCACCGGCTTGAGCTCCCTGTACTGTATAGCAGCCTCCTACTAGCTAACTATTTCACACGTGGTAGTGAATATACATGGAGAAGGGCATGGTAACCCACTCCAGTATTCTTGCATGGAGAATCCCATGGACAGAGGAGCCTGGCAGGCTACAGTTTATTGGGTTGCAAAGAGTCAGACACAACTAAAGTGACTTAGCATGTATGCATGCAGTGTATACATATCAAAGCTGCTCTCTCAAGTTGGCCTACCGCCTTCTTCTCCCGTTGAGTCCACAGGGCCGTTTATGTCTGTGCCTCCATTCCTGCAGATGTTCATCACTACCATTTTTCTAGAATCCATATATATGTGTTAATATGTGATATTTGTTTTTCTCTTTCTGACTTACTTCACTCTTTATAACAGGCTCTAGGTTCATCCACCTCAGCTCAACTGAATCACATTTGTTCATTTTTATGACTGAGTGCCTAGTGGCCCAGAGGTAAAGAATCTGCCTGCCAAGGCAAGCAATGCAGATTTGATCCCTGAATAAGGAAGATCCCCTGGAGAAGGAAAGGTCAACCCACTCCAGAATTCTTGCTTGGTGAATCCCATGGACAGGGAAACCTGGAGGGCTACAGTTCACGCAGTCACAAAGAGTTGGACATGGCTGAGCGACTAAACAACAACAACAAAATAATTGCATTATATTAGGTACCACAACTTCTTTGGGGGCTTCTCTGGTGACTCAGACACTAAAGAATCTGCCTGCATTGCAGGAGACCTGGGTTGGATTCCTGGGTTGGGAAGATTTCCTGGAGAAGGGAATGGCAACCCACTCCAGCATTCTTGCTTGGAGAATTCCATGGGCAGAGGAGGCTGGAAGGCTACAGTCCATGGAGTTGCAAAGAGTCAGACATGACTGAGTTAATAATACTTCCACTTTCACAACTTCTTTATCCCTTCATCTGTCAATGGACATCTAGGTTGCTTCCACATCCTGGCTATTGTAAATAGCGCTGCAGTAAACATGGGAGCCCATGCGTCTTTTTGAATTGTGGTTTTCTCAGTAAATGCCCAGTAATGAGATTGCTGGCTCATACAGTAGTTTTTATTCCTAGTTTTTTAAGAAATCCATACTGTTATCCATGATGGTGTATCAATTTACCTTCCCACCAACAGGGCAAGAGGGCTCCCTTTTCTCCATATTCTCTCCAGCTTTATTGTTTGTAGAATTTTTCATAATGGCCATTCTTACTGGTGTGAGGTGATACCTCATTGTAAGTTTTGATTTGCATTTCTCTAATAACAAGCGATATTGAGCATCTTTTCATGTGTTTATTGGGACATTATACTTTTAAAAGAATTCTCTAGCTTCTGTAGTAGGGCAGAAGTGGAGGAGTAGAGAGGTTAGGATGCTATTATAACAATTCAGGCAAGGTGGTGGAAGCTTGGGCCAGACAAGTGCAATAATTGTGGAGATGGTGAGAATTGAAGATATATATTGGTATTCAACTATATCGATACTGTTGATAGTAAAGTCACAGGATTTGTTCATCTGAATATGGAATAAAGAGAGGAGTCAAGGATGACTTCCATTCTTAACTTAAGCAGCTGGAAGGGTGGAGTTACCATTTATCAATGGGGAGAAAAGTGTGTGAGAAGCAGGTTTGATACGGTAAATGACAGCTTTGATTTTGGTTATAGTAAGTTTGAGATGTCTCTTAGACATCCAAGGGGAGATGCTAAGTAGTAACTGAATATATGTGTCTGGATTTCTGGGACAGTGTCCCGACTGGAAGTATAAATTGAGGAATCATATTTACAGCCATATGACTAGAAGTAATCACCAAGGGAGTGAGTGTAGTTGTGGAAGAGAAGAGATGCAATGACTGAGCCTCCAGCATGGTGTCAGGAAAAAAACAAGGAATCAGTAAAAGACACAGTGAAGTAGCAGCCACTGAAGTAGGAGGACATCAAGAGAATGGTATAACAAGGGCCAAGGGAAGAAAAGATTTCCAAGGAAAAAGGGACTGATAATTCTGTTGAATCCTGACTGATAAGGCACGTAGAAGGAATATGAAGAATTTAATGCTGGACTCAGCTCAACATCACTTAGATATCAGTGATCTTGATGATTAAGGGGTCAGAGTCTGATAAAGGATCTTTTCATGAAAATAGACTTCTTTGTTTTAAAAAGGGATAATTGAGCCTCTGAAATGAGATAAAGAGGAAGAAGATGAAGAATTTATGGAGAAGGAAATCTGAAGG
Source organism: Bison bison bison (assembly GCF_000754665.1). Lineage (NCBI taxonomy): Eukaryota > Metazoa > Chordata > Mammalia > Artiodactyla > Bovidae > Bison > Bison bison. The sequence continues at coordinate 6,774,785 of NW_011494894.1, forward strand.
CAAATAAAACAAATCTCAATAATTATATACAAGATCCCTCATTTCACCTGGCCTCAATATTGAAAAGAGCCAAAAGAAAGAATTGGTCTCTACCCTCAATTTTCTCTTCTGAATGATGGGAATGTTTATTGTAGCTACCTTACAGGGTTATGGTTGGGCCTCAATGATTTAAAACATGTGAAATATTTAAAATACTTCTTGGACATAGTAAGTTCTTAATGAATATTTACTATAATTATTGCATTATTGTCGTCATGTTCAGTTCAGTTCAGTCACTCAGTCATGTCCGACTCATTGCGACCCCATGAATCGCAGCACGCCAGGTCTCCCTGTCCATCACCAACTCCTGGAGTTCACCCAAACTCATGTGTATCGAATCGGTGATGCCATCCAGCCATCTCATCCTCTGTCGTCCCCTTCTCCTCCTGCCCCCAATCCCTCCCAGCATCAGAGTCTTTTCCAATGAGTCAACTCTTCGCATCAGGTGGCCAAAGTACTGGAGTTTCAGCCTCAGCATCAGTCCTTCCAGTGAACATCCAGGACTGATCTCCTTCAGGATGGATTGGTTGGATCCCCTTGCAGTCCGAGGGACTCTCAGGAGTCTTCTCCAACACCACAGTTGAAAAGCATCAATTCTTCGGCATGTTAAATATTCTTAAATTCACTTCAGCTTGGAAATTTCATGACTCTATGGCATCACTATCATCTTACTAAGAACCAACCACCTGATGGCTAGCTCTAGTGTTGTACTACTATGATAGGGGGATTTGCTTCCTGTTCAAATGTTAGTTGTGCTTTCCTTGTCATCTTCTTTCTAAGAGTCAATTTTAGGTCAGAGCAAAGTAGGTTAAAAAATAAGGAGTGGGGAATGTTTTTATTTGGATGATTGGTTCTTTTATTGATACTATGGATTGGTAGATACAATAGGCTTTAATCTTAGGTCCACTTGGCTTAAGATAAAACATTCTCTTGGAAAACCGGTCCCTGAGTTTGGTGTGGTTTGGAAGTGGCTGCTCTTCACAGTTTATATTTTTTTTTGCCCAGTTGTTTTTAAAGTGTTTACACTGCCCTCTCCAGCTAAAATTGCTAGGCTGACTTTGCTTCATCTGGACTTTATATTATGCCATAATGATTAATCTTCTTGGTCAGTGCCAAAGTCAGCTAGCAACTAAGTACCATGTGTAATTTCCACCTCCAGTGAATCCTAGCCTGGAGTTTGTACATGATAAATGTCCCATCTTTGTCTACAATGCATCTGGAACCTTGGAACCTTGGGTATAACATCATGATATTTAAAATCAATTTCTTACTCTTTTTTTTATTCCTCTTTTTCAAATTTTGAGATGAGGGGGCCGTTATAGACATGGGACTGAAATTGATAAAATTCAGAGAGGAAGAAAGAGCCAAGAGAGGGTGACAATTAGTTGAGGTGTCACTGAATTTGATCTTTTTCCCTCTGTGAGGCAAGCATGGCAGCGCAGAACCACCCCTGTGCCAAGGCACACAGCCAGTGAGGTGAAGCTGCTACAGAGGAGACAGGGAGCCTTTGGTCACCACTGTCCATCTTTCTCAGGACACCTGGCAGACTCTTTGAGGATGAGGTGTGTTTATGTGTTTTGAGTCAGATACTTTATCTGTCTTTTCCAGATGTGGACAGTGAAGTTTAGAGAGAATGAGTACCTCAATAAAGTCACATAACCAATATGTAGTGAAGCCAGGACTTGAATCCAGGTAAACCTAACTTCAAAATCTGTATTCTTAAATCAAGGCTGTATATTGTCACCCTGCTTATTTAACTTCTATGCAGAGTACATCATGAGAAACGCTGGGCTGGAAGAAGCACAAGCTGGAATCAAGATTGCTGGGAGA